>NC_139243.1:27324812-27362312 GCF_977018435.1 Lepisma saccharinum | reverse complement strand
TGGTTAGCACATCCCTCTACGACGCCAGAGATCCCGGGTTCCTGGGCATGATTCTTTGTGAGTGTGCATTCAATTTCATATTTTCATCACTCATCTTCATCTTCGCAATTAGCCAAAGTTGCAGAAAAGTGAAGTAAAATAAACTAAATCAATCAATCAATCAAAATTTTGAAGGAGACTACAGTCCCATCTGTTTCGCTCTGCGTACACCAGTGGCGAAATCTAAACGTTCTAGCGCCTACGATGATATTCAAATGGAATGCAGGATCAAGGAACGTCTTCTTTAAATAACACTTCTTCACCTTCCATTATGTTTGTAAATATGTGTTCACAGGAAATGCGTACAGCATTGACTCCACGTAGCTACGAATTACTGAATTTGAATTACCAGTCCTTTGATTTTCTGAGAGAGAGGGGGGAGGGGGATCTCTTCGATCTCGTCTCAAAAACCTTAAAAAGGTTTGGACTTATTCTCGTCTTAAGTTTTAAAAGATCACCACAACTAGCCTCAAAATTCGAGACGGGACTGAGAAGAAACAGAGATTCCTCTCATCTCTAATTTCAACAAAATCTCCATCTTCCTATAAGCATAGTTTCCGAACATCTTTTGACAAAGTTAATAACTTAAAGTTAAGAGGAAAAATGAGTGATAATTAGAGAAGCACTTAAGGATAAGCTGGACCATTGGCTGACGCCAACAAAGTCGTTCTCAAAATTTCCTCTCCTTATAAAAACCTCTATGATATCCCAAAATCTGATCTGCTTGGAAATCCTTCCAGATCATTCACGCGAGTCTTCATGTGGTTTACTTCCGTTCTTTTCTAGATATTTGAAAGAGTTTCTTGCCTATGAAAGCCTATGAGCTATTTCGATTATCTAAACAACAAACCACACGAAGATTCACCTCAATGCTCTAGAAGGAAATCTAAGCAGATGTAAATTTTCGGATTTTTTAAAGTTTTTTATATAATGTAGAAGTAGTTTACAAAAATCTTCTGCTGGAGCCGCCAAAGCCCCAGCTAAAACTTAATGATACATTCCGTTCATGTCGATTTTCACAATTGGGGTTTGCCGTTTTCTTTATTCCAAGTCAAAAATGAAGTAGGCTGTGTAGGATCAAAGAAATACGTATATGCAAAAACAAATATATCAGTGATTTCTTGGCGTTTTGTATGATGAGTCTATTCGCAAATTATTAACAAGATCATTGTTAATTGAATAAATTCTAGAAAAGCATGTAAATGAACCTAGTCACTTCCCAATTGATAACGTAATTTTTAAATAACAAATTTCGTATTTTTCGTTGACAATTTAATCGGTACTCAACGTACAGCTTGAATGAGGATATGAACCTCTGAATCGAATTCAGGACACCTTGATTCAAAGGTAATAACACATCTAAGTCATCGAAACTTTTCATTGGAATACAAGACATCCATTTGGATTAACGTCTTAAAAGCAGCTACTGTATATTAGCTTCCTAGCAAGTCATGCACATGAATGAAATAAATAAATGAAATAAGATAAACAAATTTAAAAATAGAGTTATTGGGAATGGTAATTTTGAGTACCTCTTGAATGCACAACTGCTTAAATGTAAGAGAATAACAAATAATATTACACCTAAATAAAAACTTTCGTTCCGTATAAGCTTTAAACTATTTAATTTATTAACATTTCAATATATTATACGTAGAGTAATGTTCTTCAAGATCTAAGAATACACTGACACCTAATATGTTACAAAACATACATCTGCAAAGATTTGATTCTCACCCGACCCAATAGAGCAAATGTTTTTTCAAACGATTTTGAATGTCTACCATTCTCCCTAAATTCGTTTGTCGGCATGTTTATAATCCAGTTACATTAATCTGAATCTTTGAAAATGTATCAGGTCTGTTGAAACTAGGCTATTACCTCTTTCTATTAACGTTAAGTAAGTACGTGCATGAACATCTTGCTACTTGCCTCTTTTCCTAGTTGTTTCGAGTATCTGTGTTCGTTGTTTATTATACGTGCATATTGCAGCACTGTTCTTTCACATCTTGTAGGCAAGTTCACATACATGCAGAAATGCATGCTTCAATGCAAAAGCGTGGTCCTAAATTTCGTATCAGATAATTGTCTGATGTTAGAAACAACAAAGGTGTGGATTTTTTATGAAGTAGAGTGCACGAGAGATCAGGTATTGTGCATTTCTTTTCTGTCTGTTGTCAATTAATCCATACATGCCGTAAAATATGACGCGTTCCCACAAAATGCATCAATACAAATTTTCACAATTTTCTGTGTCTAATACCAAGCAAATTAATCACGCGAAGGAAAATTTGTCATATTTCAACTTCGATTTCAATGTTCGTTAGGAGCAATTAACACAGAATGAACTTTTTATTCATGAATCTTCGTTTAAGCAGAACATTACACACTTCTCGTATGTGAGTTTTTGAAGATTTGCTCCCACGATACGTCACGAGCAAGGAAAGAAATAATTGAAGCACTCCTTAGTTACCGACCGGGGTAGGTTCAAGCATTGTTGCGTTGTCAAGGAGAACTAGGTTGGATACCTCGTGAGACGTACGTTGCTTTGAATCTCATTTTAAGCGTTAGGTCCGGTCTGTGTATAAAGTGGACTTGATAGAAAATTGTATGATGTGACTGTTATTAGGCTACAGTGTATTGTTTAGCTCTTGTTGATTTGGGATAATAATAACAAATTTTTGACGAGCGATGCACTGCCTGACATGTCAAAGAAGGTGAGTTTACAAGAATTTATTTTTTGTCCAAAATCTAACTAAAAAATAAATAATTATTCATAGTGATGAATTACACTAGTCTGTACGTTTTCAGGGATTATAGTGAAATAATCTGCCCTGTTAAAACAGAATATATTAGTTCAATCCTCTGTACATCTATGATTTCTGTAAAAGAATATTGGGCCGCAGATTTTCAAGCACACAAAGTAGATTTTTCTTTCTGCAAGATGTGGAAAAACTATTCCAAAAGATGTAAAAATATATTTACTGGTATGATTCAACTAATCCACATTGGAACAAGTCGTTTCAATGTGGATAAGTTATCCAGCTGCCTTAAATGTTAATGTTAGTTCTACATTTAATTTATTTAGATCATGTGTAACAAACATAAAAATCTATCTATCGTCCGACATATGTTAATTATAACACTTCATCTAAGAGCACATCACAACTCCACGTTGAAAAATTTCACCTCGAAAAACAGAGATTTAGGACATTTATTATTGTCTCAATTTTAGGTACTTATCGACCTAGACAACTTCCACCCCCTCATATTATATTTCAAAGAACTTCATAACCAAAACATTCCAACAAGAAAGCAAATCAAATCCTCTAAATGTTCTTCTAAAAGTTCCAAAAAATATATGTAGATACACAATCTAGAAAAATATATAATGAAAAACTAGCAATACATCTGTGTGTAGTAGAGTATGAACGTTTCTGATTTTAGAGTTGTACAAAATCTCACAGACACGCAAATGGTTCATTAATATGCGTCTGAACAAGCAGCGCAGATACAAATTTATATGTTTAAAGAAATTACTTCCTACAAAACTATCACTTGATATTATATTGTAGAAACCTATCACTAAGAAGTAAGTAAAAACATTACATATTTAGGGTGAAATGTCAATGAAATAATAATTTGAACTTATCTTGATTTTGCTAGTTAGAAGAATTACGATGATTAAAAATATATTTTTTCTTCAATAACATATGTTTCAAGCAACCGATTATTGTGGAAGGATTTCGGCTCTTTAACACTGTACTCTAAAGTATACATATTCTTAGTTATTATACGAAACAACTTATTTCAAGTTACTTGAAAAAAGTATATATTTCTTTTATTATTTATAAATACTTACTAATTTCAAAAGGAAAAATAGGTATATCATTAACCTAACGAAAATAGCTAATTGCCTGGTGAGCCAAAGATCACTAGTTTTCTAGTAGTTTCGTGTTTGGAGAAGTTTTGTATTACATAGGTCACATGCCCTGAATAACGTCACGTTTAATCACTTGATATTACTCAATATTTTGATTAAAAGAAAACGACTTTTCAATGAATATGAAACTTAAATGTACTCATGTTTAAGAAATTGTTGGCATTATTAAAAGAAAAATATTGAGAACAGACATATTTTAAAATATTTACATATGCCTGCTTCTTCTTAGAAGTTTTTCTTGGCCACCACAGTCTGCACCAAGCTGTTTATTTATCACGTCATGCATTAAACTAATAACAAAAGTTGTGTTTATAATCTCCATTAATTATAAATAAAATCAAATATTTGCTTGTAAGTAGGTTTATGCGCAAAACCTCATCAAAACCTAAATTAAGCTACTCCACTGTTTGCTCAGTAGAGATCTTAACCTGGGACATGAAAAACTCAAAGGTCTCGTTAGGACTTGTTACAACTACCTATATAATATGCTGACAGAAATTTAATACCACGGATATTTTCTATTTGAAACTATCCTCACAAGAATCTTAATGGAAAGCATTTGCACTTTCCTTTCGTGCGTCTGTCGCAGAAGCTTCGAAGACGATGTGAATTGATCATATAGATTGTTCATGAGAAGAATATCCAAATTATATCTATCTCTATTGTTACAATAACGTATACGAGAAAAAAGACTAACATGATATAAATAAAAAACACAATTTACAACATCAGTCCCTTACACAGAAAGACTCAGGTCTTACTAGTGATGAATCCATTCATGAAAATTCAAATTCGAAAGTTTAAAACTATGTCGAATATGTTAACTAAATTTCATTCTGAATAATATAATAGTCATAAATTAATAATTCAAAATTCTAACATTAAAGCAAATCAGGACAGGAAGAAAATATAGAAAGAAACATGAGGTTAATATTATAGAAAGACATTCAGATTAGGATTGTCGATCATTTCATCTCATTTTAGAATTATCTGTTTTACAGGAGGCAAATAAGGTCTCAGAGTACCAAACTCAACAGATGCCAATACCCTGAACACAATGCATCAGTTTCTCGCCTCGCTTCTCCAGGACTCCAGACGTTCCAGGAAATTTGTTACTCGAAGATATGCAAAATGATCATGAACTTTTGCTGGAAGAGATTAGAAGTAATTTTGAATTTTGATGAAAACAAAAGAGCTATGAGGCAATTCTTCTCTCAGCTTCCAGTCACTGTACGTGAAGAAATTTTAGAAAAACTCTCATGTGAATATCCATATGGAAATTACCCCCCTTCCATTTGTACCTGGACGAGGTGCTTTTCTCGAAGGGGATGAGAAAATTAAAATTCGAGGTAGGGTGTGATTGTCGGCAAAATCATGTTGACACTTTCTTTAATTTGGCGTCGGTGGAGGGAAAAGAACTGAGCTCATTGAAATTTGATTGCATGTCCTATGACCCCATCCAATTTCATGTCACACCAAGTATTTATGAGCAGTTGAAGCAAATCTTTGTTTCTGCCGAGCACCTAGTGGATCTGACGTTAACTTATATCTGTGATGACACCATCATGAAGATAATTGGCGAGAACTGCACCCGGCTTCAGAAACTTGATTTGTCCCATGGGAGAATGATTACTGTAAAAAAGGTATCCATTACTTAACCCAAAACTTTGTCCAACATCCAACAGAAACTGAAGAAGGCAACAGGGTGTGGGAAAGCACTCGGTGGGAATTTCCAGGAATATTCCCCCCACTGGAGGAGCTGTTGCCAGAAGGGGAACCTGTGAAGTTCTACGAGAGGAAGAAGAGTCCACTTTGCTCCACTCTGAAATTTATCAACATTGATTTTATCCTTTTGTCCAATATTGAACCAGTGCTTGTCTTGACAGAACTCATCCCAGGCATAGAATCGTTAGGACCATGGATGACTCGTAATTTCTTGACTGAGATTTGGAAGAAGTGGTTTAAGATGGAGAAAGAGAATTATGAATCCTTGAACCTGACATCGATTGCATTTGGAGAAATGGAAGAATCGGTATTTTACATGATAATTACAATATGTCCAAAGTTGCGACACGTGCGCTATAGTTCCTTTGAGCGTAACACCCCTTCAACATTTTCACTCAGTTCATTCAATCGTTTCATACACCTTGAGTCCTTGGAGATTAGACACAGCACTTCTGTTCTCCATACTGAGAGTTTTGGTGATTTGTCAGAAGAAATAAGAAGAAGACTAACAACTGTAAGCATTGAGAATCCATACGCTGAAAAACCATTCGATATTTCTGATATACACGCATGTTCAGAGCTACGTCGCCTCAGTCTAGAATTTCCACACATTTCGTGGAGATGGGGTAGTCTGATGCCACCGCGTGACACAATGGATAAACTATGCTTCGTTGACCTTCGTGGAAAAGTAACTGAAAAAAGTATCCTTTCAATTTTGGAATGCGCTCCTAATTTGGAATATTTGACGGTGTGTGATATCACTGAAAGAAGCCAGGACTTCTTTCAAAGAATACTTGGGATAAGAGAGATGCCAAAGTTGGAAACATTTAAAGTACTTAAAGGGTTTCTACTCGACACAGAAGATGAACTACAATAATTCCTCTCTCACTTCCCGAAAATACAACACGTTGGCAAAGTCCGATTTCTATCAAATTATTGACCAAAAATCTTCAGATATTTTTCCTACATATTAACATTTCTTGAATGGCATGTCACAATTCCTGAAATTTAACTCACGTTTTCTGTAAAGAATATTTTAGTTTTAAACTCTGTACATATATGCTTCTGATAATCTATTTTAAATCTGAAAACACTGTGTTTTAGCTCAATGCTATATACATTTGTAGTTTTTTGGAAAATAAACGTACTGTTGCCATATAATAATATTGTTAATTAAAAAAGTGCTTGCCATGTTTTTGCTTTCTAAATACTTGTACATGCACTGTTGTGTATAAAGTACAATTTAATTGCTACAAGATGACTTTGCTGAAAGTTAGTGAGATTCAGAGGTTGCCAAACATAACCTTGATTTGGTCCAGATGGTAGTGTATCTATCATCATTGATAAGTGTGCTATGGTACTACAAATATTCCAGATACTTCACTTGTTTGTAATTTACAGAAAAGCACTGTCATTTCCGTGCATATGCCATTGAATTGAATACAATTATTTCCTTGTATTAATTTTAGTTTATGCACATATCAAACCTGGGATCCCTTGTTATGCATGTGTTAGCCTTAAATGTATTGTTTAGCTATTGTTGATTGGAATAATGATAAACAGATTTTTGATTAGCGTTGCGGGCAACTATCGTTTGATATGTCAGTTTACAAGAATTTATTTTCGTCCAAAATCTAAAATAAAAAAAGAGTAAGTATTGTACATAGCGATACATATCACTAGTCTGCACGTTATCAGAGTTTATGGTGGGGCCCTGTTAAAAGAGGATATATTCATTCAATCGTCTGTATCCTCAGGGTACAATACACATATGATTTTTTGTACGTATTAGATTACTGGGTCTCAGATATTCAGGGAAAGAGAGTAGATGTTTCTTTATGCAAGGTATGCAACACCTATTCTAAAATATGCCAATATATATATTTACCATTATGTTTCAAATCATACACATTGAAACAACTATTTTTGTATACATCTTCTGTACAATGTTAATGTTAGCTCTACATTTACATTTACGTAATTTAATGTGTAAAAAATCGTTCTTTCTTCCGACATCTTGAAACTCTGTTAGTAATTATACTTGATATAATCGCACACCAAGCCCCCACGTTACAATAATTTCAGCTCGAGATACAGAAATTCAAGACATTTATTGTCTTAATATTGGCAACTTATCGACCTAGGCCACCACCACCCCCTCGTATTATGGTTTAAAGAATGCTGTTACCAAAGCTTTCCACCGAAAAAAACCCACATGGAAACCTTAGAGTATTGTTCTGTAAGTTCCATAAATGTATATGCACAATCTACAAAAATATCACACAGGATAAAAGTATAAATATATCTGTGTAATGAAGTATGAAGTTTCCTATTTGAGCATTGTACAAATTTCATCGTCCACACACATGGCTCATTATATGACTCTGGACACCCCTAGTTGAGTAAAATAAATATTTTTAATGAAAAAACTGCCTACAAAACTACCATTCCAAATTATTGACACCTATCTCTAGGAACTAGTCATAAAATATATATTTGGTGTAAAATGTCAATAAAATAATGACTTAAACTTATCTCGCTTTGGCTAGTTACAAACTTTGCAATGCATATAAGTATATTTTTGTACCATAACATGTGTTTAAAGCAACATATTATTGCAGTAGGGTTCCGCCTACTTAACAATAAAAAAACATTTTCTACATTGATCAAAATATTTTCTATACTACAAACTATATAAAATCTTAATGATTATTTGAAACAACTCAATCCAAATAACTGAAAAAGTTGTTTTTTTTTTTTTTTTATAAATGTATATTTGGTTGTAGCTTTGCTGCTATGCACCAGTTACATTTGTTTTACATTTTATAATTTTACAATTTCATAATTTTACAATTTCATAATTTTACAATTTCATAATTTTACAATTTCATAATTTTACAATTACATAATTTTACCATTTCATAATTTTATAATATAATATTTTCTCTCACAATATAGTTTTTAAGTACATATATTATTTTCTTCGTTGGGTTCCTCAAAAGTGTTGACAAGGCGTCTGCGCCATTATATCCTGCTTCTTTTAGATCTCTTAAGAAATAATCACGCGTAGTTACATTAAGGCGACATTCAAATATAATGTGATCAGGTGTTCCTTCAGTTGCACCACACTGACAGATTGGGGATTGAACGATTTTCCTAGTATACAGGTCTTTAGGGGCTAGGGTGTAATTAAGCCGACATCTAAGAAGGCTTGTTAAAGAGTTTCTTGAGAGGTTAATATCTTGATACCAAGGTTCTTTAGGTATAAGTGGTTGAATTGAATAATAATTTTTCCCATTAGTCTTCCCTGTAATTGTCCATTGTTTCTGCCAACTTTTCAACAATTCTGTTTTAGCATGCGACTCGAGCGCTTTTGCAGAAAATTTGATCCGAAGCGATCGGTGACTTGATTCTTCAGCTGCGTACTTGGCTAATGTGTCTGCTATGTGGTTCCCTTCTATGGATGTATGCCCAGGAGTCCAGACAAAAGAAATACTGTATCCTGAGTTGGTTAGTTTGTGATACAAAATTTTTATGTTAACAATGTACCAGTCTACATAGTAATCAGCTGTTATCGATCCCAGGGAGTGTAAGACTGACGCTGAATCAGTGGCTATCACTACCCTCTTGAGGTTTTTCTCCTGTATATATAACAATGCTTGACGAATAGCAAATGCTTCCGCCGTGAATATTGAAAATTCTGCTGGTAATGGGTAGATTTTGTATTCCATTAGATTATTGCAATATATTGCAGCTCCAGTGTTACCAGTTGCGAACTTTGATGCGTCTGTATATACTATGTAAAAATCTTCATGCACTACAGAGTGTACATATTCCATGAATATGTTATTCACCATACTTGGCATTGACGTTCGTGTATCTTTATCTGGATATGGAGGAAAGTGAACGGGAAGTATTGTTGCTAATTTAAAATAGTCTGTCGTAAAGCACGGAGACGTTGAAAATCTAATAACTTTCGGTATGAAATCCTTAATCGACTTGTATGCTGTGAATAAGATTGGAAGATTTAATTTATATTTAGCTGTACGGTTTGATGACATTAAGGCTTGTAAAAGTGATAACTTTGGTATTATCGGACTGGATATGGAAGACATCTTTTTCATTAAGAATTTTCTCGCAAGATATTGCGCCCGTAGATGAAATGGTGGTTCTCCTATTTCAACAAACGTAGCCTGTTTCGGTGTTCCTTTCCATAGACCAAAGATTCTACATAAACTATGATATTGTATTGAAGATATTTTCCCAAATGCCCAATTTAGATTATTGTTCATCAAGATAGAGCCATATTCTAATCTTGAGTTTAGCATTTGCTTGTGAACAATGTGGAGTAGTCTAGGATCTGCTCCCCACTTTTTCTTGACTGTGAGACATTTTATAATGTTAAACGCCTTAAGCGCCTTTTCTTCCATGTGTTCTACTTGGGCTTTCCATTTCAATTTATCATCCAACATAATGCCAAGAAATTTGTGTGTCCTAGTTTGTTTTATGTGTGATCCATTAATGTCTAACACAACTGGAGTTTGTAATCTTCTTCTATGGAACACAATTACAGATGATTTTTCTACGTTAATGTTTATGCCATTGTTACCACACCATGTGCATAATTCGTTTAAAGCCAGTTGTGTTTTCTCTATACCATCAGATAGATTCTTGCTGCTTTTGTATATAACAATATCATCTGCATATTGCAATAATCTAGCATACTTCAATACTTGTTTACCAAGATCATAAGTATACAAATTAAATAATGTTGGACTTAACACAGCACCTTGCGGAAGTCCTTGACTAGTTGTTCGAGCATTTGAAAGTTGATGACCGTAACGAACATAAATTTTTCTCTGTAGTAATAATCCAACTATACTTTTAATAAATTGCTTAGGAAGATTGAGATTTTTTAGTTTTTTAACAAGCAAATCTATAAGCACTGCATCATATGCACTAGAAAGATCCAGAAAAACAACTATACAAAATTCGCGACGAATAATTGACAACCATATGTCTAAAATAAGTGTAGTCAAAACATCTATTGTCCCCATTCCTCTTCTGAATCCCATTTGATATTTTGGTAATATATTGTTATATTCAATCCACCAAGTAATTCTATTAAGTATAAGATGTTCGTAAATTTTTGATAAGCATGATGCTAGTGCTATTGGCCGATAATTTTTAGAACATCCTGGTATTTTTCCTGGTTTAAGGATTGGAATTATAACAATTTCCTTCCATTGAAGGGGAACTTGTCCACTCTTCCATATCACGTTATAAAGTTCTAATAATTTATCTATCCCCAGTTGCGGTAAGTTTTGTATACATTCATATGATATGCCATCCATTCCTGGTGACGACGAAGGTTTCCTTTCACTTATAACTTTTATTAGTTCTGCACTGGTATATGGACATTCCAATGTTGATGGTGTGAATTCATTCATTGAATTTAATATGGCATTAAAATCACAGTCGCTGGAGTCTGGTGTTAGGGTTTGATGAAATTCTGTTATCCATTGACTGCTTATGTCGCCTCCATGATATCTACTAATATTATTGGCATTAGACATTCTGTTAATAACTTTCCACGTTGTGGTTAAGGATGATTCATTTGTTAATGAGGAACAAAACTTTTTCCAAAACTCTGCCTTAATTTGTCTTAAGTACCTTTGAGTTTTGGCTGCTGTTTCTTTGTACTTCAAGAAGTGGTTCATTGTTGGGTTTTCTTTATATTTGATGAATGCACTTTGTCTAGCGTTTATCAATTTCTGGCAGTTTGTCGTCCACCACGGAGCAATCTTTCTTTTCGAGTCACGTTGACGGGGAATTGTAGATCTGTTCAAATTCTCTTTAATTAGTGATGTATAGTTTTCGTAATCTTTCCCTAAATTTTGTTGTTGGTAATTTTCAGTAGAGAGATTGATTTGCCTTGAAAATTCGTTCCAGTTAATATTTTTAGAATAGTATGGACGTGTTGGTCTTTCCGGAAGATTACTAGATATAAGTGTTGTATCTATATTTGAATCAAATGATATCAAAATTGGAAGATGATTACTATTATATGGATTTTGCAGAACTCTCCAGTTAATATCTGCAACTATATTCTCTGTCACGAGTGTTATGTCAGGGGCACTAGGATTTTCATTTGGTCTCGAGATATATGTGGGAGTGCCATCGTTTAGTATTGTTACATTTGACTCTTGAATATATCTGCACAGAGATTTCCCTGACATATCTGAACCATAACAACCCCACAATGGATGATGTGCGTTAATATCCCCTCCGATTATAATAGAAGTATTTGCCGGAAGTTGTTGGAAGAGATTACACCAGAACGAATACAGTAATTTAGACGAAGGTGGATTATATATTGTAACAAATGTAGTACTATCTATTGTTACTCCAACTATTTGAATATTATCAGGCATATTCCTTAAATGTATTACTTCATACCTATAATTATTTTTAATCCCTATGGCCACTCCACCATATCCGTCATCTCTGTCGTGTCTTATCCAGTGGTATCCATAGGCTTTAATTTTTGATTCGGGTTTCAACCACGTTTCTTGAATTAATATAATGTCTGCTGGGTAAAAGTGAATAATGTTTTCTAGACTGTGTATATTTGGAATTATGCTTCTAATATTCCATTGTATAATTCTCTTTATCCTGCCTGGCATTCTGAGTGATGAATTAGATAATTTATTATACTTGATGCTACAACAGACCAATCCTGTTTCATGTTATGTGATGACGAGGTATTGGCGAAGTTGCATATTCCTGCTAGATACTTAGAAAAATTTGTTAAAAAAGGGTCATTCATTGATGATCCACAATCTGAACTCGCTTGCATTTTCTGCGATAGTGGAAGTAATTTGTCTTTTTGATCTAAAGCCGAGTTCATTGAACCACTCTGCTGCTTTTCTTTCCAATGTGGTTTTGTTTTGTCAATTGTCGCTGGTTTCTGTCTTTCTTTTTGTTCTCGATTTTGAGATGTTTCTGATGATTTTGGACGTTTTCCCTGAGATAACTTTGTTGTTTCCTGGTTACGATCCACTTGTTGAGCGTAATTAAAAGCTCTTTTGTTAGGCAGTTGGTGATGAAGCGTTTGGTATTGGATTTCTTGTTTATAAGTATTTGCATTATTATTATATTGGGTCTGTGTTGTTTCCTTGCATGTTGATGCGTAGGACATGTTGTATATTCTGTTCTCACTCGGTACTACTGATGCAGTATTTAAAGTAGCTTTTGGGTATTTTTTCACAGCTTCATGATAAGATAGGCCCTCAAGCGCCATAGTCTTCACTATATCCTTTTGTCGCTGTTTTTCTGGACAGTCCTTGTCTGTTGCCCAGTGTTCTTGTGAACAGTGAATGCATATGACATTATTATTACAGCTTGAGAATTCATGATTTTGCCCACAACGTTTACACTTCAATTTACTCTTACAGTTAGATTTGAAATGCCCATAATAGTAGCAGTTTGTGCATTGCTTTACCATGGGAATGTAATGCTCTACATCAATCTTTGAATAATATAAAGTTACATATGCTGGTAAGGTTTGGGCATCAAATGTCAATATTATTGATCTCGTTGGCTCAGCAATTCGACTTCCATTTTCGTCAATTTTGTATTTCATTATTCGTCTCACTTTGAGTACGTTGAAAACATTAGGTTTTATGTTTTCTAATAATTCATCATCTGTAAATGAGGTATCTATTCCCCTAATTACACCCATTCTCCTCACTTTATGTGCTGGCACATAAGCAAACCAGTTATTGTTCATTAGAACTGGATGAGAGAGAAAGTTGTTAGCATTTTTCGCAGATCTAAATTCCAATTTCGCCAGATTTTTCCCCATGGTCTCAATTGTCTTTAGACCTTCGATTTTGGTTTCATGAAGTTTTTTCCCTAATTTTAGTATATGTAGCTGACCAATATTTCTTCTATTTGTTCTATTAATTTCATTTGCACTTCTTACAAATACATCATAAGGCCCCAATTGGGTATTTTTGTATGTAATTGTTTCATGATCTTTAGATATTTTAACTTGATGCGTATTTACTGTATCCTGTGACAGGTTTTCCTGAGAGACATCACCTTTGTCTTGACTAGCTACGCTAGCAGGAACCCAAACTTCCATACATTCCGAAGTGTCTGTGTCACTTACTTGGGTATTCATTTTGTTTAATGGCGTCGAGCCATATTAAACACTTATATCATATTAATCACTTTATCTTCATTTAATCTATCAATTTACTTCGTTCACACAATTATTATATTATATATTACTCTCAGTTTATACGAATATAATCCTAACTTAAATCACAAAGCACAAGAAACACTAGTAGATTCTCTATCCACACGAAACGTAGTTCAAGTAATCCACAATATTCTCTTCAACACACGTTCATGTATACTCATAATTCAACTTGATCACTCTATCAACTGAAAAAGTTTGTATTTTCTTTGTTATTTAAAAATACGAAATAACATCTCAAGTTTTAAAAATTAAAATCTTTCATTAACCTAACGAAAACAGCCAATTGGCTGTTGAACGAATCATCACTTGTTTTTTAAAATTTTTCGTGTTTGGGGAATTTTCGAATGACATAGGCCACATGCGAGAGACCCGAGTTCGTCGGTGGAAGGAGAACAATTACGCACACTGAAATTTGATTGCAGGTCCTACGGCCCCATCCAATTCAATGTAACGTCATGAATCTACGAGAATTTAAAACAAATCTTTGATCAGGGATCTGATCTGGTAGATCAGATCCCTGAGGATACAGATCTACTAGATCTACCATAATCCGGGGCTACTTGGACACCCCGGGGCTACTTGATTACAAATTATATTGTTCATTATTTTATTTGTTTAAATGTTATTTTCTTTTTTTTTCTTTTTGGTTTTTACATGTTCTTCACTTTGGCTTCAGATAACTTTTGAATAAAAATGGTGCGCAAGTACGAAATAAACCTTAAGTCTTAATTTAAGTCTAAGCATTATCGCAATTTCAAGGACGAGGATCTGGAAAATGCCATACAGGCCGTTCAAGATAGAATGTCAAAAAAAGAAAACTCGCAGCGAAAACATATAAAGTACCTCGCTCCACATTAGTTAGGAAGGTTCTTGGAAAGAGTGTGGGAGCAGTTGGTCATCCAACAGTTTTTTAGAGCGAATAGGAGACACTTGGTGTTGTCACCAGTTGGAGTTTTCCTCTAACTAGGCTGGATGTGAGGACTGTTATTTCAAAATATCTTGAAAAACAGGGGAAAACAGTTAAGGTTTTCAAAGATAACATTCCTGGAGAGGATTGCCTGAATTCGTTTATCCAGAGAAATAACATATCCACCCCAATATATATATATATATATATATATATATATATATATATATATATATATACCGTGCGTCCATTTCGATCTGCAGCCGAGAGATCGGAAGAAGCGTGGCGGGCGGCGCTGGCGGGGATGCCGACATTTGCGGCCTGTAATGCGCGCTTATTTTTATGGACATATGCAGACAATGATATAAATATTGCAAAACGAGCACTAACCTATGTTATAATTTATCATCTGTAATTCATCCAAGTTCTGCCCTTATATACACAAAAAAATACGCTTTAGAAACGATGTTAAGAGCCACAGATAATAAAACATTTTAATCATAGTTTTGACCAGTAACGTCCTGCTTAAGTTCATATCCTTGAAAGAGTTTTGTGTCGATGGGGTTCGTTTGGAGGTTTCGAATGTGCAACACTGTATCAAGATTACGCTGTAGACGAAACCGTTAAAAGTCAATGGTGTTCGTGAGCTTCCTTGCAATCCGAAATCTCCGAGCTCGAGTTTTTTGTTCCTTCGCGACAGAGCTGTGAATATAGTGGCGAGCGTGTTAATTTCGTACTGTGCGCAAGAGTGTTATTATTGGTTACTTGCCGTTAGTTGTTTGTGTTATTGCAGTGTGTATGTGTGTTGTGTCAGTGAGAGGATTGCAATGCCAGCTGCAAGGTTCACGTTACGAGGAGGGCTGATAAGTTCTCGGCCCGACCCAGAACGACTTTACCTACAGGCACGAAAGTTTCAGGCTATTCAACGTATTCTCCCCGAAAGTCTACACACTTGGCACTTGGTGGATATCAGTTTGAACAACTCTTATAACACAGGTTAGTGCTCGTTTTGCAATATTTATATAAATGTCTGCATATGTCCATAAAAATAAGCGGACATTACAGGCCGCAAATGTCGGCATCACCGCCAGCGCCACCCGCCACGCTTCTCCCGATCTCTCGGCTGCAGATCGAAATGGACGCACGGCTGGATATATATATTCTTCTTTTCAAAAAATGTATCCGAATTTAAGTCTCTGCATAACTTACGTCTTGTATTTTGGTATTGTCGGTATATTCAAATTTATTAACATTAAAATATGGATTAGTCTCAGAATTATCTTCAAAAAAGTCTGAAAAACATGTCCACGTAGCCCCGGTTTACGGTAGTAGATCTGATGTTAAATGATATCAGTGATCAGACCGCCATGAAAATGATTGGCGAAAACTGCAACTTGGCTTCACAAACTTAAGATATCCCATGGGAGGATTACTGCTATAGGTATCCATTATCTAACCCAGAATTTTGTTCGACATCCAACAGAAACTGATGAAGGTAACAGGGTTTGGGAAAGAACTCTTTATGGATTTCCTGGAATTTACGCCCACCCTCACCCACTGGAGGAACTATGCCGGAAGGGGAACATGTGAAGTTCTACTAGAGGAAGAAGAGTTCACTTTGCTCCACGCTGAAATTTGTCAGCATTGATTACTCTGATTATGAAGCAATGCTTGTCTTGGTAGAACGTATCCCATGTTTAGAAGCAATTGGTCGATGGGTGCCTGATTATTTCTTGTTTGATCTCTGGAAGAAGAGGTTTAAGCCGGAGGAAAATAATTTCCATGCTTTACATCAATCCTTGAATCTCACGTCAATTGGTGTTGGAGACTTGGAAGAGCGAACATTTGACATGATAATTACAATATGTCCAACGTTGCGACATATACGCTACCGTTACTTCAAACCTAACACACTCTCAACATTTTCACTAACCTCATTCTATTCCTTTATACACATTGAGTCTTTGGAGATTAGCCTTTGTACTTCGATTATCCACACTTATATTTTGGGTGATTTGTCAACAGAAATAAGAACAAAGACTAACAACTGTAAGGATTGACAATCCACTTGTTAAGAAAAAAATGTTTCTGATGTACATATGGGTTTAGATCTTCGTTGCCTCAGTCTAGAGTTTCCCTATATTTCGTGGAGTGGTACATCCAGGGGCAGCCTCCATTATTCACGTGACACCATCGGAAACCTAAGTTTCGTTGACCTTCGTTGGAAACTAACAGGGAAAGGAATCCTATCAATTTTTGAACACAAATGCTAGGTTGGGCTTCGAACTTGATATCCTTGGCGTCGTAGAGCTCTGTGCTTTCCAGTTCTTCCAGGAGCTGGGCATAAAATTGACTTGAAAACAAAATTTAGTACTTACGTATAGGAGTTATTATAAAGTTTATTGTTTAGCCATTGTTGATTAGAATAATGTTTAACAAAATGTCAATGAGCGTTGCGTGACACCTGGTGATTGAAATGCAAATTTACGAGAACTTTTTTCGTCCGCAATTTAAGAAAACAGAGTAAGTAGTTTTGCATTGTGACAAAATGTATTAGTCTGTTAGATTTCAGAGATTATTGGAAAAACATTGTTCCTTTAAAACCGGATACACTCACTCAATCTTCTCTCTCCCCAGGACACAATATTGTCATGATTTTTGTAAGTAATATATAATTGGGTTGCGGATTTCTTTTGGTGGGGAAGCATATTTTTTTCTGCAAAATATACAGAACCTGCTATAAGATACTTGAAAGTATTATCAACAGCGGGTTTCAATTCCTTAATATTGGAACACATCCATTGATTTATGTCGAATACATACTATAGTGTCCATCACTTTGTTCGTGCACTTTATTTGACCCAATAAGAGCTTCAAGAATTAAAAGAAAACTCAAAACAAGCTGTTGACAACTTCTGCACCATTATACATAAGAATCCATCACTCAAAAACACACAGGATGTAAGATAAAAATTAATGAAAATAGTCATGGACAATTCACCGAGAAATACTAGTGGATCCCACTGTACAAATGTCACTCTCCACAAAGACATACGTATGTATACATACGGTCCATTAAAGATGTCTGAACAGAACTCACTGAAAGAAAAATTCCAATAGTACTACTTACGAAAATGAATTTGATTTTTAAGAATATTTTTCAATCGATATTATAATGACCTATTGCTAATATAACAAATAAGTAAAAATAATAATGTATTTTGTGCAGTGAAGTGTCGATGAAATGACAATTTCATAAGACAGTGTTTAACTGGATTTGACAATTCAAGTAACAAAAATATCAGATATTTTGTATGTCTGATTCAAATAACTCATTGCATGGCATTATTCATCCTATTGTATAGTCAGAGAAAGAATTACCTGCGCCACGGGACCTAGAATTTCGTAACATCTTAAAGCCTGTTGTTTATGCAACCCAAATAACAAAATATTTGCTTAAGTTTGCCTGGTGGATATGAGTTCTCGGGAAGGATTGAGCATTAATAGCATGCCCCAGCCACAACAAACAGCTGGGTGCTACGTGGCCTCAAAAGGAATATTTCAGCAACTGGTTTCTTAACAAGATCTACTCGTAAGAAAATATTTTTCGAGTGATACTAGTCATTGTCAAGAAGGTTCACTGAAATGATGGTTCTCATCACAAACCACATGCCACACGTTAATTGCTTAAGTGTAGTTTATGCACTGGACCTCCAGATTAAAGTGGGATCTGAATAAAATGTTCCTCTATCTGGTATTGAATTCGGAAGCCTTTGATTACATGTCGAAGACGTTACCACTACGCCATCGGAGAGGCAATGGAACGCCTTGAGAAAGAGACGCGTGAAACCATATATGGCGTCAAGTTGAAAACTAAGACAATATTTTGTGGTCACAGGTTCGAACCGTGCGAGAGGCATAGATTTTTTGTGACATCGTCCATTTCACGAGTTTATAATTCTTCCTCACCGACACGATTAACACGAGTGGTAGAAGAAAAGCGAAGTAAAATAACTGAAATAGAAATAAAAGGAAAAAGTAAAACAAATTTTATCCATAATATTCTGCAGTCAGTTCGGTCGTATTCACGGAATGGTACCTTGAAAGAGAACCGTGGTCTCTAACTTGTCTTTTCCCCTTCCTTTGGGTTATCGATTCCCTCTGTCACGATTGGTCTAAAAATAATTAATGAGACACTAATTAAACAATCCAAACAACGAAACAATGCACAATGAACTGCACAAAACAACATTCCAATTGTTTTCGAATCGAAAAATAATTGAGATGCTGTAAAATGTAGCAGGATGCAGTAATAAAGTAGGAATTTGGTACGGTATAGAATTAAATCGGTAAAGATGTTCGATTTGATTGGATGCTTCTTATTTAGTGTCGCTATCCTATCACGTTTGGCAAATAGCGACGATGAAGTTGAGTATAGAGTGATGATATGATGACATTGATTAAGGGACACTCACCAAGAACACCCATCGTCAAGCCGAGATTCTAACCAGGGGCCCATGATGTCGTAGCGCGCTGTGCTAACCATTCCTCTATGGAGGTCGGTTAGGAGTGGACATTTTACCATATTTTTTGTCGCAATTGGGATCAATCAATGGAGTGACTAGGCATATTATATTATTAATATATTCATATCATAATATCACGTCATATTATTCGGACCGAAGTAACATCAGACACATTCAATCTTACATTTTTGCCTTTCAACTAATTCTTCGACTTCAGGTTAATCACATCAATAAGATAAATTATGAAACAAATGGTAATGAATGTGGGATATTGACAGTTATTACGAATTACCTGACACAAGCAACATTAAGCAGACACGGTGGGCAAGCTCATTAAGTGGTCAATCTTCGATCTCGTCACCAAAGTTTCCGGGTTTGAGTACCGTCCTTGTCACGGGAGTTTGAGTATTTCGTCATTAATTTCATGTAATGGTCACTCGTCCACAACTGGGAAGAAAAGTGATGTTACGTAACAAAAATAATAAAAATAAACATGATCGAAGAGTACTTATTTCATCTCTCACGAAATCTCCTACAAAACCGGGATATATTACATATATGTATCTTCACATACGTTTTCGATTTCTATATTTAAGTAGTCGAGACCGAGAACGGGAGAGCAATTTTCAATTCGAGAAACCGAGAGCCGGAGACACTGTCAAGTCTTGTTTCTTTCTTGACATCTCCCTAATTGAGTTTGTATTGGCACTTATTGTCATCATTCTTCCCCTGTAGGTAAACCATTACGACGATTTATGATGAAATAGAGCAGGCAAGAGGGCAAGAACAAGAGAGTCATACGTGCCCGGGACTTCAACCCAGAACCTTACGTAATGAGGTTTGAAATTCTGGACAAGGCATCCGTGTTTCGCTTGGCTTTCTCTTTCCTCTGCTTCTGTTATTTTATCATACATGTATAATTAAAATGGATCTGAGAAAATATGTTGCGATCGTTAATTGTGTTGGTTACATGCTACAGATGTGAATTCCAACATGGAATAAATTATTATTTTTTGTTTCGTATGTGGTTGAACATGAAATTTTCTTACACTGTGACAATTTATTATTTTAGCTTTTGTTTTGTGCACAAATAAGCTAATGGGGACTCGACCTTCAGTTAAAAATGGGACACGAACCACTATGTGCCTCCACCTTGTATCGAACCCTGGATCCCTTGATTACAAAGTGACGACGTTATCATTACGCCTTCGAGGAGGCCCCGTGACAAAATGTTATCTACTCGATCTATACAATAATGTATTTCAAAATTTACATTTCGTTTTTTTCTTTCTTTTTGTTAACTACTCTTATACGACTCTTTTTGCGTCTTCGAATTTCTTCTTGTTTCAGGAAAGAAAAAATAATACATGCAGGCTGTATAACCCCCCCCCCCCTGTGCAAATAGATAGAAAGCTCACTCTCGAGAACTAATTTATAAATAACGTAACACGAACGTTAACTGATATAACTGAAGATGAAACAATACTTACAGACGCTAATGAAATAGCTATTCTTGTATAAGCTCACAGGCAACAGGTATCTTGTTAGTCATTCACTCTTGCTAACTACGAGCGAAGGTCACTGAACCAAAGGGTGGCAAACAGGCGTCTGCCCTAAGAAACTAGGGTTAGCAGACGAGGCTACGTGTTCCTGTTAACAATGACGTACGAAATAAGAAGGAACACACCTTTCTTATCAAACTAGACGTATGATTTGGTCCCGTCATTGCATGTAGAACACTTTCTCGTCGTGGCCTTGAAGGCCTACGTAAAGGCTTCTCTGCAAGAAGAATATCTTCCCATTGAGGGGAGGAAAAGTGTGTGTGTATCGAGGTCCTTCAACTTCCGTATTCTTCTTCATTTCAGAACGCGTGCTGTATCGTCGACTGAATCGAGTCTATCCGTTGTAGGTTTTAGGTTCTGTTTCTATTCGGTAATTTTACATTGTCTTCCTGCTTATGATATTCGCGACGAAGGTTCTGGATTCGATAATCTGGTCAATAACGGGATTGTGTTGGTTTGGTTGATTTGGTGTCTTAAGTCCACTTTACGCACAGTAAGACTAATCGGGAATGCACCTACAGTGGGTTTCGAACCACTATGTGCCTACACATTACTTTGCTACTAGATATTTGCATGCTGAGATGTAGGAAGTGCTACATTTTCTGTGTGTGGAATTGAGAGTTATTTTGGATACGAAGAATCGGACAATGGAGTAGTGGGAAAAGTATCACCTCACATGTTTGAATTATACCCCCCCCCCCCTTTCCACACACACACAGGATATCGGCCGTGGTTTTTATAACGAAATATAACATAGATGAATTGTGTAAAGAAAAACTGGAGCCTATTGACATCCCTACGGAACTTGGAAGAAAGTCCACGCAGTGGAACCTTGTGCTTTGCACCAAGTCATGAAGGCGTGTAGGGGGTGTAGAGTTAGGGCCCCACACTTTCTTGTTACGACCGAAGGTGGGGATAATGTGATCAGCACCACGCCCCTGGCCGCCTTTACCCCCCCCCCCCCCGCCCCCTAGTTTCCTCCATGTACCCACTTTATACGACGCTGGTGGGCGCCGGAACCACTTGAACAGGTGAACAAAATTCCAATTCTCCCCAGTCGGGGATGGAACTCAGATCTCTCGCATGGTAATCAAACGCCCTAACAACCGAGCTACCGCGGCACATATAGTATAGTAGCCTTTGTAATTAATTCCATAATTATTTTAGCGTTTCGTTCAACGATTCTGGGTTAATCATTTTCGGACATGTAACGTGTAGCTCTTGTCGGTTCTGCGACTTGGCTTGAGAACAGGCGATATTCTGACAAACAACATTCCACCTGACATGTCACGTGACTTTCCTACATTTCCTGTGTCTGTTGGCTATTGCATGAAAGACGAGTTGCTCTTCAGACAGACAGAATCACCCGATCACCTAAACGTGCAATGTGTGTTGCCTACCTTTCCGGCATTATTTACTGCCATTAAAGTCTTATGGGGAAGAACCTTTTTCCACCACTGTACATGGAGTAAGATATTTTCATTGTAGAAGACTTATTTGCAGTTCTACCGTAGATATCGTATTCCACTCCAGTTGGCACGCTCTGCACAGAACGGTTACTATATGTAGTGCACGTGAAAAAGGGCGGAGTTACAGAATGGCATTGCACGAATCTCGGTCTCAGCTTCCACCCGTCTGTATATTGACAGCAATGTTTTGGCTTGTATTGACGCAGTTCCGTTCCTGTTAGTACCCTGTTAGTACAGTGTGGGGATTTCCTTCTTGTAAACATCAGTCTTTGATGATAATACGAAGCGTTCATTTCATATGTTAAATACGACGTCTCTTTAATATTTCCCTCTAGCAAAATCCAGCCACAATTTCAGAACAGTCTGTGCACCGACAACTTCGTCTTTTCGCATTGACATTCTGTTTATGAACGAAATTTTCCAACATCATTGATACGCGAGAGTCATTCCACAAAAAATACACATGATCTTTATCTTACATGCTAATTTCATATAAAACAGTATCTCCTTACAGTCCTTAAACTTTGCTTCTCAATAATCGCCACCCAACGTCTCGGAATATTTGCTATTCCAGTTAACAATGGACCACTGTTTTTTTGTCTGCGGATGACTCTTCAGCGGTACCGCTAAAGAAATCTCTTCCAGGGAGTAAAACATTGTCCACGCATGGGTTCTTTCAACGTGGGGAATAAGTCGAAGTCTGGACTGTATGGCCGCTGAGTTAATACTTCCTACTCATAATTCTGTACAACCGCTTGTAAATGGTAAGGTTGATAGTCCATACAGACAAATTAGAAACTTTTGGTCATAGCCCCACTGTCAATTTATGTACGCAGTAGTAGTCAATCAGCGAATTACACGAAGCATCGGCATCGACAGTTTCAATGTAATGTAATGTACTACGATGTAGTTCTCTCAGAATCACTTTGGGAGGCATTAGACCTCGCACACTACAATCATTCTGCTAGCAAACACAACAAGAAATGTTGCCTGCGTGGTGCAAGTTTCACTAATCTGCATTGCCCCTGCTTCGCAGTGTCACGTGTCAAACTCGTCCAGATGGAAGCGCATCAACCTCTGTAATGAATACCTTATTAACAAAATTATGTTGATAATCTCCATGAATTAAATTCAAAAGACACACGAAACAGGAGAGTAATACCAGGACGGAAATTCGGATTAGGTTCGTCGATCAATTAGACTCACTGAAGAACGATATGTTTCACAGGAAGCAAGGGATGGACCACAATATCAGTTCAATGAGGTGCATGCGACACAATGGTTCAATTCGACGTCTCATTTCTCCAGGACTCCAGATGCTCCAGGAAATTTGTTTCTCAAAGATAAGCGAAATGATCGTGATATCTTGCAGGAAGAGGTTTAATGAAATTTTCAATTTTGACGAAAACAGAAGAGCTATGAGTCAATTTTACTCTCAGCTTCCTGTCACAGTACGAGAACAAATTTTGGAAAAGCTCTCGAAGGTATATGAACAGGGAAAGTACCCCTTCGATTTGTATCTGGAGGAGGTACTGTTCTCGACGGGGGTGATTGATATTCGAGATAGGGTGAAATTGTCGTCAAAATCATGTTGACAATTCTTTAATATGGCGTCGGCAGAAGGAAAAGAACTGTGCACATTGAAATTTGATCGCATGTCCTACGACCCCATCAAATGTCATGCCACACAAAGAATCTACGAGCAAGTGAAGAAAAACTTTGCTTCTGCTGAGCATCTATTAGATTTGAAGCTAGCTTATATCTGTGATGACACCATCGTGAAGATGATTGGCTTGAACTGCACACTCCTTGAGAAGCTTAAGTTATCTTATGGGAGGATTACTGCTAGGTATATTCATTACTTAACCCAGAATTTTGTCCGATATCCAACTGAAGAAAGAAACAGGGTTTGGGAGAGCGCTCTTTGGCGACTTCCTGGAATTTACCCCCCACTGGAGGAGCTGTTGTCTGAAGGGGAACCTGTGAAGTTCTACGAGAAGAAGAAGAGTCCACTCTGCTCCACTCTATAATATTTCAATTTTCATTATTACGGTGTGTCCAAACTTCAACCAGCTGTTGCATTGATAGAACTCATCTGGCTTAGAATCACTTGGGGCATGGATGACTGGTTCCATTTTGAGTGAGCTTTTGAAGAAGTGGTTTAAGCTTGAGGAAAAGAATGACGATTTTGTGCCTCCATTCTTGAATCTCAGTTCAATTGAAGTTGGAAACGTGGATGAGCAGATATTTGACATGATAACTATGATATGTACAAAGCTGCGACATATACGATACAGTTCCCTTAAGCCTAGCACTCCTTCAACATTTTCACTCATCTCATTCAATCATTTCATACACCTTGAGTCTTTGGAGATTAACCACAAAACGTAGCCACGTGTGAACACTTGCGTACTTCTTTTACTGTGAATTAAACTTTATTAGATATAACACTTTCTTCTTCTGAAAAATACTTGCACTATTTGCAATCATGCCAACAAAAATACAATCGCTCGGAAGGAGATAACCATTCATTGACCTTCATTGATTACTGGAATTGTGCCAGAGGAGAGGGGTGCATTTGTAAAGAATCCATATAAATAACGGCAAGGAATAGTAAACACTGTACTGCGTATGGCTGGTAATAAAGTACGTCTAAAGTTGAAAACACTGTATACCGTTTGAGTCGAAGTGCAGCTACAGTCAGTGTCGCTACATGAACGGAAATCCCCTATTCCATGATTCTGGCATGATTTTAAGCAAAAAGGGAAATTGGATGAATAGTAAGCTACCTGTTCAGGTAAAACGTAAAGACAATGAGACAATTTGGACACATATTGTATTTGGTTCCAGTTTCATATCTATATTTTCTGGCTGATACTTCATATTTTCGCCTCTTTCATAATTCTTGTTTGTTAAATTTATGTAAATTTTCTACCTTTTCGGTTAAGAGCGACGATGAGGATGAACTATGAATTTCGTGATAGAACAACACAATTTTATATTCATGCATCGCCAGGGTCCGACATGTGGCCCAGTAACGAGGGGAATGTATGTGTTTAATTTGTTTAACATTTTCATGAATGTGCAAACATAGGCCAAGGAAAATACTATTACTTAATACTTCTATCATACGATTTATTTAAGTGAAGGGAAAAATTGGAAGAATTCGGGAAATTATGGCGTTGTTTCCTTAGATTGTGGCAACACTGGTTGTTACCGAGAATAGTTATTGTGAAACGTAATCCGCAATGGTCTTGCTTGTTTGATTTTGATCGATCAGTTTTTGTATACTTCGCTTCACATTTTTGACTAATCGCAAAGATGAGGATGAGTGATATGATGAAATTGATGAAGGGACACTTAAAAATAACATCCATGCCCAGTCTAGGAATCGAATCCGGACCCTTGTTGTCGTGGCTCGCTGTACTAACAACTCTGCCACGCAGGTCGGCGCAATGGTCTTGAATATTCGACAGAAGGCGTTTGCCGTCGAGAATTGTTTCCGCTCAAACAGAAGTAGCCTTTGTGGCTTGCGTATACTTCGTCCCAAGTATCTGTGGAGGAAGCGGACGACGACGATTTTCCCTCTGGGCAAGTAGTGACTCAAGAGGGTTGACCAATGAACACGTGAGAGGGAAAGGTGGAGCAGCTATCATTCGTTTGCAGCAGCGCTAATTGCTTCTCTCTGCCCACTCGCTTTCTCCTCTTCTTTGTCGTTATTTTCGACGTTCCTCCACAGATACCTGGGACAGAGAATAGTTTCAAAAATGTGAAGAAGTTGTTCGAGCAAGAGTTCCAGAAAACCGCTCCAACAAATGACACCGTGTTGTTGTTATTAGCAACATTCCGTTAAAAGGCATCAGTTTTGCGTCAACGCAAAAGTCGTGCTGGTAGATTGATTTGATTTATTTATTTGCTATTTTATGTTCACTTTATGCACAGTAAGGCTAATCGGGACTGTATCTACCGTTTTAAAGTGGGATCCGAACCACTATGTACCTCCATCGGGTGTTGAACCCGGAACTCCTTGTAACAAGGCATCGACGCTTGCACTGCGCCATCGGGGAGGTCCTTGGAAGAAAATGGTCAACTACGGACAAGGAGTATGTGAGGATAGTGTTGTAGAAGATTCTGCTATCACGGAAGAAACGTCAGCGAACTATTTGCTCATAATGAACATCACTTGTGTATTTCATTCAATTATATCATACACAATTCGAGTAAGGTGACCAGATTTATAGAAAAATAAAAAATGCGCTCTTCTTTCATATTTCCTGAGGGAAAAGGGGACAAGACGGGACGGCAATATATACACAAGATAATAGAAAATCTGTTTCGTCAAAAAATCTTATGCTGAGTAAACAAGCAACGTAATAGGCACTCCTATCCAACTAAGCAGTCCTTCAGAATTAGAAGGCATTAATTGATATTTTGTCAATCAATGGATCTTCTTCAGTACATCATTAGTTTCAACTAACATGTTGCAAAGGTTTACACACGTGTTGTTAAAGTACACCTTTCACATTATTATTAAACCAAAACTTTCAAAGTTTGTTCTGATAGAGCGTTATTGTCACTTGTCCACAAACTATTCATGTACAAAAACACTCGTTTTGTGGGGGAATAAGTTCCAAATAAACAGAAAAGAAACTCCAATATTTAATAAAAATGGAATGGGGTACATTGTTGACATAGATGGTGATTTTTTTCCAGCTTCCATTTTCCCAATATATCAGTCGTTAAGCAGTACTTCTATTCCGATAAGTAATTTTCACAAATAGGGGACATTTGACGTCCAGTTTTACGTTCAAAGAAAATCTGGACAGAGACTCAAAAAAGGGACTGGTTAATTTAATACCGGACGTCTGCACCTGTAATTATGGTATCGTGTTCGATCTCCGCTGTAAAAGCACATTCCAAAGGGGTTCAGATCCCACTTGAAACTGAAGGTAGCTACGAATTCACCTATCTGAGCACGATATAGACTTGAAACAAATTTTTACAAGCCTTTTCTCACCGGAGGATATTATTTCAATACAAATCAAACCTAGTATGAGACTACACAGAAAACTTTCTAATCCAACTGCAGATGTTATTTGGTATGAGGGTAAAACGTTTTCAGTTTCACCTTCAATGTAGGCCTACTTGTGAAAAAACTGTCTAAAAATTCCATATTTACATACTGAGAAATTCACCAGTAATGGATATGCGGGAATCTGCACGATACAAGTTCAAAGTATGTCCTACAGATGACTCTGTCCATTGGACGATGCAACTGCCATCTGTTGGCACCATTGGAACTTGAACCCTCTGATTGTTTTACCTTGTTTCAGATATGTATGTCGCCGTCAACGATTCACGAAGCCTTTCTCATTGACTTTCACACGCATTGTTTTGTATTCCTTCCATAGAACAAAGAGAATGCCGCAGCTAAAAGCAAATATACTGACAAGGCTGCAAACTGTGGTCCTACTATAGAGATAACTCAAAATACAATCACATATTTCTGAAATGTCTATATTTTTATGGCTAAGTAATCCCCTCCCCAAAAATGTTTATCCCAGCACAAGAAACTGGTTTTAAGCCCTACCAGGAATGTTTTAATCCCCCCCAAATAAAATGGAATTGACAGCATAGCATAACGATGGAACAAACAACTTAAAATTATGCGGGAACAGTTATTTAACCTTTAGAACCATTAAATCCAACATCACGACTGAAGTTCGATGTTTAAATATATATGTTTTCAATGGGACACATGTTGGATACGTCGTGGAGGCATACTGTGCTTCGAAATCCCATTTTAAGCTGTAGGTCCAATCTCGACTACTCTGTATGTGTGTGTAAAGTGAATTTCAAAGCAAATTCTACCAACAACATATGACCGTTAGAATGCATTGTGTAGCATGTGGAGCACAGCCAGTTTCCAACAAACACCAATACGGTAAATACTAAGAGTTCTAAGCGTGGCCTTCCTAACTTAACAACATACGCAATATTAGTCCTAAGCGGAATTGCAGGGCAGGAATCGTTAGGTTAGTAAGGCCAGGTTATCATCTCATAGCATTTACTTATGGCGTTTTCTGCAAGTTGGATGTGACCCGCACAAGACCAGTGTAGCTATTGTTGATTAAAATATTGTTTAACAATATTTTGCAAGCCGTTGCGTAGCACCTGTTATGGGTATGTGAGTTTACATGAATTTATTTCCGTCCTAAATCTAAGAAAACAAAGTAAGTACTTTTACATAGTGACAAATATCACTAGTCTGTGCGTTTTCAGAGACGATAATTGAAAAATTAGTCCTGTTAGAGCACTATATACCCATTTAATACTCCTTTACCCCAGGACACAATAAGTGTATAATATTTGCAAGTTATAGATTATTGGGTTTCCGAATTTCAGGCGATTTTTATGCAAAATATTTTTACCAATACATTTCAGTTCCCACATATTGTAACAAGTGGATTGACTTAGTACTGTAAGGTACGCAGCTGAAATACAATTTTAAGTGTAACTACAATTACGTAGTTCAGATCGTGTGTAACAGGGAAAAATTAAATTTCGTCCGATATATTTTAACGCTTTGACTCATAATACTAGAATTCACTAACAGATCAAGTCTCTACGTTGCAATCATTTCAGTTCGATAGTTCTAAACTTACGACTATAAATGTAGTGAAATGTCGACTCAGGCCAGCATCACCCCCTCGTATTATATTTGAAGAATGTTATTACTAGAGCCCGGAAGTTTGGCAAAATGCCTCTTTTTATCTACTGCATATATTGATAATTTTTTTCCGGATATACGTTTCTCATGTTGTTTCGAATGTTTTAGAAGCCTTTTCATTTTGCCTATTTTGCCTATTTGGGACCCCACTGCCTATTTTTAATTATAATGCCTTTTTTTGCCTTTTTCAATTAAATTTGACCACTTTTTTAAAAAAAATGTGTATATAAATTATTTTTCTCCCAAAAGACGTTGTTGGCATTTATTTTTCTTTATTATGTGAATAATTTTCGCCTTATTGAAGTAATATTGAACTCATGCATGTTTCAACATTGCTGAAGGAGAAAAGTGTGAGAAAAATGTATTTCATGCTCAGTTAGGATATTGCCTTTCGGTTAACATTTCCTTGTGCATGATTGACTGCTGAAGTGGACAGGTTGTGTTCGAACACAAAGAAGATATTTCTGAAATCTCCCTCTCGAAACCGAAAATTTCAGGAAGTTGCGATTGAGCTTAGTTTACCTCAGCAACCAGTCTTGACGAGACAGGGAACCTGGATATCAGCAGCTATATGTTATGCTAACAACCTTCAAAAAATCAGTGAGGTGATCGATGCTCTTCCAGAAAATGAAGCGGCTTCAATTCGTGAAGTGAAAAAACTCCTGTGCTATTCAAGTTTACTTTTGCACATTATGGTGCATTGCCAGAGACAATTACAATTATAGCATCCATGAAAATCTTCGAGGAATCTATGCAGCAGATGATGGAAGTGCCAGGAGAAAAGGGGTCAGCTGTTGCGGAAGTGCAAGCGGGTAGTGAGTGCAAATGAGGACTTGAAACAATTGAAAACAATTTGTGATATTCTAAAAGGTGAAAATGCTGTTGCCGAAATGCGTTCAGCTACATTAGCTTTTTTTATGTATGCTCCAATAACTTCTGTCGAAGTAGAAATATCATTTTCTATTATGAAAAACATTCTCTCTGACAGACTACTATCAATGAATGTTGAGTAATTAAAAAAACACCTTCTAGTTATGTGCAATCAAGACTGAGAAAATTGAAATGCTCTTCCCAATGTAGATTTTAACATGTTGCCAGAAATTATAGATAAAAGTAAGCGACTTCCAAATGTGCCTTTTTTCGGTTTATTTTGCCTTTTTTTCATTTTTAGTGCCTATTTTCCACATTATAAATAGTAGTGTAATTGGGTTGTATCAAAGTAGTACTTAGTAGGTATGCATTTGTAGCCTCTGTTTTTTACCAATCGACTATCAGTATTTGACATATATTGACAATTTTTTGTCGATGTTTTAGCGTTTAGCGATGTTTTAGTAAAATTTCCCTTTTTTCCCACTGGTACTTGGTAGGTATATCACGATCTTACGTGATACAACTTAACCTATCTTTTTTTTCTTACGATTTTTTAATTTTTTTTACGATCCTAAGTGATATAACTTAACCTATCATTTTTTTTTATTTACGCACCGAACTAACCTACAAGGGATTCTGTTTGTTTTAATATTTCAGTATTTTAATGTTTTCACAAATTTTATATAACCTAAAATGTGTTGGATGTTGATTTTTTTTTTTAGTATGTGGCAATTTTTTTACGAATTTTTTAGAACTGTTCCGTCACCCTCTCGTTCTTCACGTCGTGGACGAAGGACTTCTCTGCGATCAGGATGACGCTGCACAGAGTATCGGCAGGCAGCGCATCGTGGAACTCGCAGACGATCTTGATGTTGGTGCGATCGTTGACCACCACCTGCTTCCTTTTTGTGGTATTGATGACGAACATCGGCCTGCGTGCTTTGAATTCGCTGCGCGCGTAGTACATGTTCACGCTTCCCTCGGTCACGCGCTTGTAAGAGGTGTAAGCTTCGTAAAGTTTTAGATAATCGTCTTTGGTCATGTCGAGGTTGTAATTCTCGCGCGGGAACACTTCGTTCCTACCATTCTTCAGATAAACGTTCTTGATCTTGCAGTCGTCGAATTTGCTGGAATCTTTTTCCTGATTCTTGTCCCTCCCGGTCTGAAAGAGCACTACGACGAAATCTGGCATGTCGAACTGTATGTTGTTGAACTGAGTCGTCACGTCGAATTCCATGTGACTTCCCGACGCTAACTTCTGCACGCACTGGTAACCGTGAAAGTGAATCGGCACCTGCGGACTTTTCAAGATCTCGGCTTTGTACTTGAGGGCGTAGTTCGTTTCGTATTCCACCACCGGCATTCTCAACTCCATGCTCCGGATGACGCACTTGGCTGCTTCGGGTAAAGTGTTGGCTATCGGCGTGCCGTCTGCGTTCAAGTTGGTGTATCGCATCAGTGCGTCGTTGTCGTTGGCCGCTCTTCGAAATGTGACTCTCAGTCCTCCCTTCCACATGATCTCCTTGTAGTCCGAGAAGAATCCCGGAAGCAGACGCATGGGAAAGAGCACCGTGTGACTTCTCGTCGATATTTTCGTCCCCGCTTCGAATCCTCCCGCCTGGAAGTATGCCGCGTTCGTTTTGGACAATTTCAATGTTCCCACTGCCGTCGACGTGATGCCTGGATAATCGATTCTGTCGATGACGGTACCGTGTTTCCTCACCTCCACTTGCGAGAACAGGTGAGGCACGAAGTTGTCCACGAGTTTCAAATTTGCATTGGGCGGAAACGCTTCTCCGCTTTCCTTTTTCACCACGTCGAATTGAATGTAAAGGTCCGCTCTGTGAGGATGAACGAACCCATCGCCTACGTCCACGTCGTATTCGATCTCCCTGTTCGCTTCGTTCAAATTTGCGAACGTGCGACGGTTCGGAGGGAAAGATTGCAATTCCTAACTTTCGATTTGCGCCATGATGTGTATGGTTAGTTATTATACGTCGATCTCCAGAACGGCCGTCGTCGTGGCACCTACAAAATCCACCACGTCTCCTTTCTCGTTCGTCACCACCAACTTTATGTTGTCTATGCGGTTGCGACATACTGGAAAATAGATCGGCGATCCCAAGTCTTACCGTTTCCAAGATAACCCCCACTTCCGGTCGCCATTTTCGATTTCCGAACATAGGTTTTATTCATACTTTTTCTCCCGTATAGGTGTTCATGATGAATCAGCAAACAGATTTTTCCCAAGTCTTATCGTTTCCAAGATAACCCCACTTCCGGTCGCCATTTTCGATTTCCGAACAAAAATTCTATTCATACTTTTTCTCACGTATAGGTGTACATGATGAATCCGCAAACAGATTTTTCCTAAGTCTCACCGTTTCCAAGATAACCCCACTTCCGGTCGCCATTTTGGATTTCCGAGCATATATTCTATTCATATTTTACTTACATATAGGTGTACATGATGAATCACCAAACAGATTTTTCCTAAGTCTTACCGTTTCCAAGATAACCCCACTTCCGGTCGCCATTTTGGATTTCCGAGCATAGGTTCTATTCATACTTTTTCTCACATATAGGTGTACATGTTGAATCACCAAACAGATTTTTCCTAAGTCTTACCGTTTCCAAGATAACCCCACTTCCGGTCGCCATTTTGGATTTCCGATCATAGGTTCTATTCATACTTTTTCTCACATATAGGCGTACATGATGAATCACCAAACAGATTTTTCTTAAGTCTTGCCGTTTCCAAGATAACCCCATTTCCGGTCGCCATTTTGAATTTCCGAGCATAGGTTCTATTCATACTTTTTCTCACATATAGGTGTACATGTTGAATCACCAAACAGATTTTTCCTAAGTCTTACCGTTTCCAAGATAACCCCACTTCCGGTCGCCATTTTGGATTTCCGATCATAGGTTCTATTCATACTTTTTCTCACATATAGGTGTACATGATGAATCACCAAACAGATTTTTCCTAAGTCATGAATTGGAGGGTTCTATGACAACCTATATTAATTCTCGTAAGAGAACAGAAAACACACAAAAAAAAAACAATACTGTGGTCACTACAACAAATAGTCTTCTTCAACCCCAATCCAACAACCCAAAAATCATCATCATAACTAGAACCATGTAACTATCTGCCATCTGTTAGAGGTTTTGTGAACTAAGTGGTGCTTTGTTTGTGTGTAAAAAAAAATGCAATGCTTTTTGCACTTCGTTATCATCACCTAACATGTTATTAATTGTTTTTTAAAATTAATTACAACTGAAAACTAATAATTAATATTATCTAAAGTTACTAATTAATATTATACAAGTAATTGATATATTTTTTTTGTTCTTGTTGCTAGTGTTGGGTAATTATAGTTGTTGCAAATTATTAGCTCTCGGGTATGACAGTTTCTGAGTTTTGTTGGGTATATATAGACGAATCGAAATTTTACTTGTTATGTTAAATTGTATGTTAGGGTACATGGTAGGAGAAATCATTGTATATTAGAGCGCTCTTTTAATGATTTGCCTATAACTGCATACAGGCAGCCGTAAATTTAGCATAAAATATCCTGATCCTGTTTCTTCTAGCATGTGCGACGTTTGTTGTGGTGGGCTCATGGGGGGAAATGTGATTCTCCCATGATGTCATCTGACTTACTAGCATATGCGATACGAAGAACAGGTGTGTATGTGGCTTACTAGGATTAGGCTCATGGTAATGAGGTCCTAGTAGCTGAAACGTTGTCGGGGTATTTTGCATATTTTTTTTTATTATTACGTGCTAAACTACACGAGAGCCTCTACGTGCTTTAGAGTAGAAGGGTAATTGGAGCGTTTCTAAACAGAAAAGTATGAGCCCTTCGATTTACTATGGCGAGGCTCACGATCTTACGTGACACAACTTAACCTAGCAATTAATAAATGAGGCTCACAATCTTACGTGACACAACTTAACCTAACAATTAATGGACTTGGAAAATTAGAAAGAAAAAAACAATGGCGAGCGTAACATGGCGATGACGTGGAGCCTACAACACAAGTTATTACGTAATATTGTGATGGCTCATATTAAGCACCTCTTAATTGTATTACTTATAAGGGTATACTATTGCACAACGTCTTTGCAACAAGTTATTACGTAACATTGTGATGACTCATATCTAATGCCCTTCGTTGTATTAACTATAAGGGTGTAATAGAATCAGCAGTTAAATAAAGTATAAATCAAGAAAAAGTAAGCCATGGTTCGCATAACCTAATAGAAATAGACTTAGGTGGTTAAAGAACACCATGTTTAGAAGATTACTTGAAAAGTAAAATTAACGAAATTGAAATAAAGAGTATCAGAGGTGCAAATGAATTGAGAAAGGGGTGGCAACCTAAACTAAACTTGATAAAAAAAAATGGCTGACTATTTTAAATAGATGGAAGAACTACTTTAATGACGTTTAGGAGATAAATCAGAACATAAATTAAGTACGCACAGCAGAACCTAACTTGATTGAAGTTAAAGATGCCAAAGAGATAAATTAGTCGAGAAGAAACTCGTTAATATGTCTGACAAAAAATGTACAATTCATGATGGATTAAAAAAAATAAAAAAAAGAAGATGCTCTTTTTAATTTTTTTTGCCTTAGAATATGCTTTTAGGAAGGTAAAAGAAACTAACGAAGTACTGTTAGCATATGCAGATGATGTAGACTTACTGGGGAATGATGTAAATACAATTAAGAATAATGCTAATATATTTTTTCAAAGCAGCTAAAGAGATAGGTTTTAGAAGTTAGCAATGAGAAATCTAAAGATATGTGCTTACAGGCCGAAACCAAGTGATAACAACTTGTTTGAACCAGTTTTCCAAATCCAAATAATTAGGAGTAATACTAACAAATGAAAATGATATTAAAGAGGAAATGAAAAGATTAATTCATGTTACTTTTCTCTTCATAAAACTTTTGTCTCATCGTTTCATATCTAAGGAACTAAAAAAATTAAAAATATATACATATAGATCTTGCTCAGGATAAGGACAAATCGAACTTTCGGGTACAAGAAGGGTAGAGAATTAATTAATTAGTTAATATTCAATGTAATATGGTTTCACGTATTAAACGAAAACAAAGTTAGTAATAAGGCATTCATATTGACAAGGGAATTCTTACAAATTTATTCTCTTCGTAAGTTTGCCAATAGCATTTTCATCATCCTGTGTTATTTCAAATCTTCAATTATGCAATGCAAAAAGGAGAAGAATTTCCATGACATGATAACATGAATTTGTACGTTGAAAGAAAAAATGAAAACGAAGAGCTGTGATAAAAAAAAGAAACGCTTGACTCTGACGAGCGGGAAACATAATAGAAATCAAGGACGGAAAATATGAACAGAGGAAAGGGGATATTCAAAAGAAGGTGGCTCTTCCATGATAATTTTTACTTTTCTCAATCCGAACAAATTCATAAACATTATCATCATTGAATGTTGTTGTTGTTGATGAGTTGGTGTTTTAAGTCCACTTTATGCACAGTATGACTAATCGAGACTGGACCTACAGTTTAAAGTGGGATCCGAACCACGATGTGCCTCCACCAGGTATCAAACCTGGGACCCTTTGATTACAAGGCGACAACGCTACCACTGCGTCATGGGGAGGCCCCATCATTGAATGGTTGGTTACGTTGTCCCTCCGAACGAAAGACGGAATGCATACAAGCCTGTGCCTCCTAAGTTCATCGTGGCTTGCGAAATGAAAACTTCCGATGATTTTTTATTTTTTAAGAACATGCTTCGCTAGGGAGGTCAAAATGACAAGTTCCGTAATTCGAATAACTTGTTGATTTTATTACGAACGAAGAAGGAATGCATGGCACTTAAAATGCTCTAGTATTATTACATCAGATCATCTTTTTGTCTTGCTCGCGTCGATTAGTCTCCTTACGTTTCTTCTTCTCCTTGTCGTTTTCGTCCAGAATCGCTTCCATCTCTCCTGTTATTACATTCGCGACTTCTAGATTATCACTTTTTCTCCCTGTAATTTTATAAATATAGTTTTTTTTCATGATCATCTAGAGAACACCGGATAAATTTCAGCAATATCGATCACTCAAATGGATATATCATCATCTTCGTCCAATACAATTCTTGAAAATTTTATATAGCACTTCCAGGAGTAGGTCGGTTAAAAAAAAAACGCGAGCCCGAAGATTCCACTTTTATCTTGTTCTGTCTTGTTTAACCGATTTTGAATTTGAGATTTTTTTTTTATTTGCCATTCACAACACGTTCGACTATTCGTGACAATACGTTTCAACCTTTCTGTATAAACGTTTCAACGTTTCAAAATCGGTTAAACAAGACAGAACAAGATAAAAGTGGAATCTTCGGGCTCGCGTTTTTTTTTAACCGACCTACTCCTGGAAGTGCTATATAAAATTTTCAAGAATTGTATTGGACGAAGATGATGATATATCCATTTGAGTGATCGATATTGCTGAAATTTATCCGGTGTTCTCTAGATGATCATGAAAAAAAAACTATATTTATAAAATTACAGGGAGAAAAAGTGATAATCTAGAAGTCGCGAATGTAATAACAGGAGAGATGGAAGCGATTCTGGACGAAAACGACAAGGAGAAGAAGAAACGTAAGGAGACTAATCGACGCGAGCAAGACAAAAAGATGATCTGATGTAATAATACTAGAGCATTTTAAGTGCCATGCATTCCTTCTTCGTTCGTAATAAAATCAACAAGTTATTCGAATTACGGAACTTGTCATTTTGACCTCCCTAGCGAAGCATGTTCTTAAAAAATAAAAAATCATCGGAAGTTTTCATTTCGCAAGCCACGATGAACTTAGGAGGCACAGGCTTGTATGCATTCCGTCTTTCGTTCGGAGGGACAACGTAACCAACCATTCAATGATGGGGCCTCCCCATGACGCAGTGGTAGCGTTGTCGCCTTGTAATCAAAGGGTCCCAGGTTTGATACCTGGTGGAGGCACATCGTGGTTCGGATCCCACTTTAAACTGTAGGTCCAGTCTCGATTAGTCATACTGTGCATAAAGTGGACTTAAAACACCAACTCATCAACAACAACAACATTCAATGATGATAATGTTTATGAATTTGTTCGGATTGAGAAAAGTAAAAATTATCATGGAAGAGAGTAGAATAGTGTCCCCGGTTCGCAAACCGAAAATGGGGCTCCGTGGGGCTCGCAGTGTTGCCAACTCCTCACTCGAAAAAATCACCAAGGTTTTTGTTTTTGGGTATAACCTAACCTCAAGCAAGAAGTTGGCAATACTGCGAGAAAGCCTCAAGCAGTGTTGCCAACTCCTCACTCAAAAAATCACCAAGGTTTTTGTTTTTGGGTATAACCTAACCTCAAGCAAGAAGCTGGCCACACTGCTTGAGGCTTTCTCGCAGTGTGGCCAACTCCACACTTGA
>NC_139243.1:27115448-27324712 GCF_977018435.1 Lepisma saccharinum | reverse complement strand
AGATGAGTATCACAGTACGTTTTTATCGTTCTTATATAAACGTTGAAACGTTTAAGAACGTATAAGAACGTTTACGTTTTCCCACCATCGTGAGAAAATTGGGGGAGCTATGAGTGACTGGTGTAAGCTGGTTTCAGATATCTTCTATAACAGCTGAGGGTTTGTCGTGCTGACCAAGATCACCTCGTTGCCAGTTAAAGATAACTCTAGGTAGGATTCCCCATCCAAATTTTTGTTTCATGTTCATGGCGATGGTGGTGCCCAATGCTGCAACTTTTTCTCCCAAAGAAGCGTCTCTGCTCATGACCCTCCTGAAAGCGGCATGCTCCAATTTCTTGTCTGCTTCATGACGTGCATCCAAATTACCCCTACAGATTTTACTTCACAATGGAGGTTGTTGACACTCATCGAGACACACGCCCCAGAAGACGATTGGTGGATGGATAGTTGTGTATGCCAGCCACCAGTTGGACCTGCGATCAGTTTAGTTGTTTTAAATTGTGAGTGTGTGTGTGTGAATTGAAACACTACAATTTCTTACCAAGTGGTAATATATCGACGTCTTGTAATCAGTGTGTCCTATTCCAAGTTCCAGTCAGGTCGCATAATCAATGTTTCAGATTCCATTTTAAAACGTATCCCGAGTCGTGATTAGCCTATATGTGCAAAAAGTGATGTTAAAACAAACTCTTGACCTCAATAATACAAGTTGTGTATTTTCTTTCAGCTGTGGTTCCCTCTTTTTTTTTCGCGAGAAATAACAAATTAACCTAATCATTAACTCAACAAATAAAAAATACATCTCTAAATTAATTAATAAAAACTGTTATTACACCCAAACCTCTATTTTATCGTAAATGTAAATAAAATATCATCTCACGTAGTGAAAACAATGTGAAAATTGTTCTAGTGAGTGATATATGATTGTCAAACACATACATGAATACATTATGTTACAGATTCCACCGATGTAGTTTCCGGTGAAATGATTATGATGAAATTACTTTCCGGTTCTCGTCGGTGAAACCTTTGATCGCACACCGGACACGTTTCAATGTTATTGTGAGATTGAAGTTCATCGCTGGATAATGAGAGCATTTTGGTTTCGATTCGCGTAAGAGGCTGCCAATGGTCTCAACCTCTTCAACTATCTTTTCAAAAAAAAATGTTTGATTACGTCTGGTCCTCGGTAAACATACGGTTCATCTATCCTATCCTGTCGCACAACAACAATATCCGAAACTCGAGGCTTCGTGCAGTGTTGTGGAAGAAAGTTCGGGGATGAAGAATATACATGACTTGATTTATTTATTTCTTCTCTTGTTTTTTCTGAGGGCATATGCGAGTCTTATTCAAGAACTAGAATGATTGTGCCTTTCGAATCGAATTTATGAAGAGGTAGAGAGAGGACCAATATGGACAGGTTAGAAACAAGTGATGTTATGATGATAGCCGTCGCCATTTCAGAGTGGCAAATGTTTAACATTAATTGTTGAATTTTATTTTAGGCTAGGCATATTGACTTCGTCAATTTTATCAAAACAACCATTATTCATCCTCATCGTTGCCATTAGCCAAAATAGCCTCGCTTCTTTCTTTTTTCCCAATTTTCGTAGTGATCTCCGTTCGCACTTGGCTTTTGTAGATTAACAAAAATCATCTGAAGTTTGAACACATCATACCGGTGCAAGCTGTTTTTGTGATTGTTCTCCTCGATTATTCAAAGTGTCTAATTTTCGCATATTCAAATACACACAAGTGGAGGGGGTTCATGCCACATTAGTGATTTTAAATTGTATTCTCGGAGCCATGCACACATTTCCTAACATTGTTGCCTTGTAGTCGATGAGTTGTGCAGGTACAGCTGTGAAGTTGTTAATAAGACCCAACACAGACAAGTCACCCAACATTGCTTTTCGACATAGATTTTTAACTAGAAAATTGTTATGATTACAGTACACCCACATCAGTATACAATAACATGGTGCCATTTTTTCTGTTTCTGTTGCCAACAAAAGCAAATCTACAGACCACAGGTTCGAGAAATAAGACATTAACTATATTTTGCATACATGTAGGTACGCCCCGCGAGGTGTGTTATTGGAAGACTCAATACATGTGAGCAGTGGAGTAAATTTTTTTTCTTTTATTTTGATGTCCATGCATTTATCTGAACCCCCTTGTCCAACCAAAACAAAAGCTCCGGTCCCATCTGGAGACTGCAAAAACTGATATGTATGTTTATTCAGAAAAACCATCCATGGACAATACCGTTACGCCCTCCATGTGCATTTTCCTTGTTGGCTGAACGCGAAGATGCCCGAGACTGCTTTCGAAATTGCCATCAGCCTCGCATCACGATACAGCCGTTTTCTACAATTCTATTAGCCTACTATTATTATCTAAAACTATTTCATCACACACAATAAAAAAAATAAAAAAAATAACATTTCTCTCCTTCACTCGCTTTTAGCCATCGTCCAGTGTCCTTCTAGATAGCAGGTGAATCGTGACTAGCAAAAGTATTGAAATCGAAATATCAATTATCCGTTATAACCCCTCCTCCTCTTTTTTTTCTCTCCCCTTCTTTACATGCCCGCTCGATGACATTGAAATAAGCAAAAACACACCGCTATGCTTAAAAAAACAAAAACAACCATTGTACAACTCTATAGGTCGAGGTTCATAAGCCTCATACATCTCATGCGAGGGACTGCATATCTTGTTTACAGTTTATAGTGGCATCATATTCCTTCACTCGGGAGACTTGCAAGACAGCTCATTACTAGATCTGTTTTGTCGATATGAGAATGCTTGCTATCAGTAATGAAATTTTTATGGTGTTTAACCTAACAGCTGAGGGGCCGGGGCATTCCACATTTACCTTTGCTAGTGCAATAAATATCAATGTTTTTAAGTTATGCAATAATTTTTGACATTATATTCATGTCCATTTCCAAAACTAGATTTATATACACAAACAACTCGCTCTTGCAATATATTATCTATTGTGAAAGATTCTCGCATGTTCGCAAAACAGGAAATACACGTCATAGCTTCCGTGAATCGAGCGCAAGATTACTGGAGCACGCAAAATACCGTATGCCAAAAATAAAATATTCCAAATGCAGGCATCATGCACAAATAGAATAATCGGGTTGAATTTACAGTCTAAAACCACCATGTTCTGGCAGCAAGTATCAAAAACATGTGGTTAGAAGATTTTAATAGGGGGTGAGTGAAATAGTTGTTGCAAGTTACCTTTTAAACCCAGTACATGTGTAGGAATATATTGCGTATAAGCTGTCTCACTCTCTCCATATGTGTGTCAGGTGGTCGTGTCGATCGTTAGTTGTATGTCACAGCTTAACCGTACTAGGTAATATTTTTACATGAGGTAAGTTGGCATAATCTGCGAGGGTATATGTTTCAAGCTTCTAGCTGTAGAAGATTAGCTTTAGCCTATTTGCAAAATATAAGTTTGGCTCGTCGAAAGCAACTCAAACAGTGTTGCCAGCTGTAGGTTAATTTTCCCCGTTATACAATTGCAAGAGGTGAGTTGTTTATACCCTATCTGGAAAATGTGTCCATGGCTTATGTCATAGGTTAATTTTAGTTTGCAATAGATCTTGTGTGTTGGCCCTTACAAGTGATATAGCTGCCTTTCTGCCTTTGAGTCACCTGTAAGGCTATATGTGAGTGGGCAAGTGAGGTTAGTTTAGTTTACGATAGATCGACCTGTCATGCTATGTACTACTTTCTGCTTTTTGAATTACCTGTAAAACTATATGTGGGTGGGTGAGTGAGGTTAGTTTAGTTCACAATAGATCACACTTTGAATTTGCTCACACTCTCTCTGTCTGTGTGTCAGGTGGTCGTGTCGATCGCTAGTTGTATGTTACAGCTTAACCCGAACTAGGTAATATTAACTGTACTTCAAAAAAATAAAAATTGTGTGTATCTCATGTCGAACTAGAAATAAAAAAATCAAACATTAAGCATTCATGCAGATTAATTAAGCCATAAGTTCAAAATTTTGGCCCCCACACAAATCGCATTACATACATACATACATACATGTGGAAAAACAGAAGTATGCATGTTTTTTCGCCCCCGTGGCATTATGAAAGCAAATGTTGCGTGCATACGGAAATAACACAGAAAAAAAAAAAGCGGATGGAAGCAATTTAAAATCAGTGGAGGAAGGTTAGTATTACGAGAACGTAAAAACATGTGCTTGCATTCAACTTCGAAAAATAAGAATAAATGTGTGCATACAGAACACATATGCTTTCTTTTCACAGTTGTAAAATCATATAAATTGTACATGAAGTAAGTTGCGAGAAGGCCCTCTCTTTTATGTCTGTGTATATGTATGTTGTACAATTAGGTACAAGAGTAGTACAGGTGGCCGGGTTCTGCGCCCGAAAATGGCGCTCGGTGGCGCTCGCAGTGTTGCCAACCTGTTATTTGAAAAAATCACCAAGGTTTTTATCTTGGTCTAACCTAATCTAAAGCAAGAAGCTGGCAATCTTGCTTGAGGCTGTTTTTGCAGTGTTGCCAACTTTTTACTCGAAAAAATCACCAAGGTTTTTTTTGGTCTAACCTAACCTAAAGCAAGGAGCTGGCAACCTTGCTTGAGGCTTTTTTTTGCAGTGTTGCCAATTTTTTACTCGAAAAAATCACCAAAATAGTGGGGGTGCCCAGGTTCTGCGCCAGAAAATGGCGCTCGGTGAGGCTCGCAGCGTTGCCAACCCGGGCGAGGCGTAGCCTTTTACGGTGTATGTTAACCTCACCAGCGTTGCCAACTCGGGCGAGACGTAGCCTTTTACGGTGTATGTTAACCTCACAAGCAGCGTTGCCAACTCGTCGTAGCTTTTCACGGTGTATAATTTTTTTGCTTTTTTTGTGTGAGTGTACGTGTTCGGGCGAGGCGTAGCCTTTCACGGTGTATGTTAACCTCACCAGCGTTGCCAACTCGTCGTAGCCTTTTATGGTGTATGTTAACCTCACCAGTGTTGCCAACTCACTCCACGAAAATTTCACCAACTGATCTTTTGAAGCTTTTCACGGTGTATGTTAACCTCACCAGCGTTGCCAACTCACTCCACGAAAATTTCACCAACTGATATTTTGAAGCCTTTCACGGTGTATGTTAACCTCACCAGTGTTGCCAACTCGTCGTAGCCTTTTATGGTGTATGTTAACTTAACCAGTGTTGCCAACTCACTCCACGAAAATTTCACCAACTGATCTTTTGAAGCCTTTTATGGTGTATGTTAACCTCACAAGCAGCGTTGCCAACTCGTCGTAGCTTTTCACGGTGTATATTAACCTCACCAGTGTTTCCAACTCGTCGTAGCCTTTCACGGTGTATGTTAACCTCACAAGCAGTGTTGCCAACTCCTCACTCGAAAAAATCACCAAGGTTTTTTATTTGGTCTAACCTAACCTAAAGCAAGGAGCTGGCAATACTGCTTGAGGTCTTACAGTGCATAAAGCAATTTGCCAACCTACTGGTATTTTTGCCATAGCTTTTTACAAAAAAAAAGAAAAAGGAGAAAAAGAGAGAGAGGGAAGAGTTAAACAACCGACAGTGTTGCCAACTCCTCACTTGAAAAAAATCACCAAGGTTTTTTGTTTTTGGGTCTAACCTAACCTAAAACAAGGAGCTGGCAATTTTGCTTGAGGTTTTACAGTGCATAAAGCAATTTGCCAACCTACTGATATTTTTGCCATAGCTTTTTTACAAAAAAAAAGAGAGAGAGAGGGAAGAGTTAAACAAGCGACAATGCTGCCAACACCTACCTACAGCTTTTTTACTTGGCAAGGGTTTAGCCAATTTAGCAAGGAGTGCCGGCAACAAATATATACTGCCGTAAAAGGAAGAGAGGGATGGATGGATGGATGGCAACATAGTATGTGTGTGCGTGTATAATATATAGCATTATTAACTAGAGTGTGTTGGCAACCCACCTGCAACTAAAAAAAGATAGAGATGCTAAAATTGCTGTAAGATGAAGAGAGAGACTAAGCTGGCAACAGTGGTGGGCGAATACGCATTATTTCCAAGTTCTGGGCGCCAATGTATATCGCGATTTTTGTAAACCTCTTCGCGGGAACGATGTGCTGCACATGCATACGCGCGCGCTGGCGCCTCTTATTATTTTTCGTATTGTGAGGCAAACAAACAAATAAATAATTGTTGTTTTTAGGATGCCAGGCCCCTACAACCTCGCCAGGGTGCGTGGTGCCCAACCCAAAAAGGTTCTAACGGCTGCGGTTGTAGATAGCCGCACCTCTGTAGAGTTTCACGTGTTTTTTTTTTGTATGGTAGTGGTAGTGCTGGCAATAGTGGGTGGGTTAATTGTTGTTGTAATGGGCAATAAAATCTGAAGAAAATTCGTGTCTAGCAAAAATAAGCTAAATAGAATTACACATGCATACAATATTTATTGTGTTTTTTCTATCTACAATCATATTTTTCTTATATATTTTTTTTAATTTTTTTTATAGAGTTGATTAAAGCATATATTTGAGGAAGGCAACACCACCCATATATAAATAAACATACCCCGAAAAAATGCGCTCCATGAAAAGTTGCCCTGTGTGCGAAAAAACTATATCAAGCGAACATTTTGCAAGACATTGTCGCACCTGCGCGCCAGGCAAGCATTTGGCTGCCACCGAATTATGTTCCGGATGCAATAAACACATCACAATTGCGTATGCCAAAAAACATAAGCTTACTTGTTTAAACAAAAGTACATCTGGGGCTCAACCGTCGACCAGCTCAACCAAGAGGAAGGCAGAAGCAGCCTCCATCAATGCACCACCCGCCAAACGCGTCAAGCCTGCGATAAAAGCAGACCAGTCTGCTTTCCAGCGTTCGTTAGAGGACTTTCCTTTTATTTCGGAGGGCTCATGCGACGTGCGTAGCTTTTTGGAGAACGTGCAAGCGCAAATTATTTCCGTCCTCGGCGATGCGCTTGCAACGCACTCCACTAAATTCTACGCATCGCTACGTTGTCGGTACAAGAAGCCGTCTGATGAAATTTACAGCTTCTGCCACAACACCAAGGCGAAGACGTTGCATCTGGCGGATGTCGACAACCTCGAGGATATTTACAACAAGTTTGTCGAGGAGCTGGTGGCAAAGCAAGAAGAACATCAAGCCAAGGGGTCGGGGGGTTCGCTGTGTGGCGAGCCTCACGAACTGCGCGTCAAACTTTGCAAGTTTGTACCTCTCTCCGCCTCCAGCTACGTCCGCTTACCAGAAGCGATTGAGGATAAAAAGGCCATCCTGAACATTCAAAACAGTGACGCCAAGTGTTTTCTCTGGTCGGTGCTTGCAGCATTACACCCTGTCGACCGGAAAAACCATCCACACCGAGTTAACCACTACCTACCCTACGAGCCAGAGCTGGAAGATGCGATGGTTGGGATCAACTACCCGGTGGCGCTTTCGGATATTCGCAAGTTCGAGGCCCGTACACACAACCCTCGGTTGGCCATCAACGTTTATGGCCTCATCGACGAAAATGTGGTGTACCCCATTCGGGTGAGCAACGTAGACGACGATAGTGCGCAGGAAATTCATCTTCTGCTTATCAAGGACGAGACCCACCACCATTACACCCTCATTCGCTCGCTCTCTCGGCTTGTTTCAAGCCAGCTGAGCAAAGACAAAACCCACATAGAAGTTTGCCCCAGGTGCTTGTCTAAATTTCGTAATCAAAAACGGCAGGATTACCAGCGCATCAGAGGTCGCAACATCGCTGCCGAGAAGCTCGCTAACCACAAGCTCTACTGCAAAGCCAACGAACCTGGGTTGGCAGACTTGCCCAAACCTGGCGACGTGGAGCGTTTCCACATGCACGGTGCCATGGTAGAGCACCCCGCTATCATCATCGCGGATTTCGAGGCCTTCCTCAAACCCCTGTCCACTTGCGACCCCGATCCTGAAGTTTCTTCCACCACCCCTTACCAACTCCACGATGCATCCAGTTTCGCTTACGTTGTGGTGCGACGAGATCAACACTTCGCGCCCGAGCCCTACGTGTACCGTGGTCCCGACGCAGCCAAACACTTCCTCGAGAGGATGGTTGTGGAAGCCAACGAGATAGGGAAGGTGCTGTTGACCCCCAAGTCTATGCTCCCACTGTCCCCCGATGATCAACGTAGACACGACGAGGCCATCACTTGCCCTGTCTGCGTCGAGGAGTACACCGCCAACAACCGTAAAGTCCATCACCACGATCACTTTAGCGGTAGGTACGTTGGTCCTTGGTGCAATGATTGCAACCGTATGGCCCGGGACCCACGCTTCATCCCTGTGTTTTTTCACAACGGCTCGGGGTACGACTTTCACCACCTGATCAAGCATCTTGGGTACGACGACATGCGAATCAACGTCCTGGCCCAGAACGAGGAGCGTTACATCAGTGTGAGCAAGCGAGTGTCGATCCCAGAATCCGGCTCTACCGTCGAGCTTCGCTTCCTCGATTCCCTGAGGTTCCTCCCGGCCAGCCTCGATGCCCTTGCAGGGAAGCTGAGCAACGAGCAAATGCTCATTACCTCTGCGAATTTTCCGAACTTGGACGCCGGTCTCTTCAGGCGTAAGGGGGTCTACCCCTACGAATACGTCACAGACCGTACCAAGTTTGCGGAGACGTCGCTACCTCCCCAGGCGAAGTTCTACAGTCAGTTACGGGGCTCGAACATCACCGACGAAGAATATCATCACGCCCAGTCCATGTGGCGCGAGCTAGGTTGTCGAACTCTCGGAGACTACCACGACGCCTACCTCAGACTTGATGTGACGCTCCTCGCCGACGTGTTCCAGACGTTCCGGGCGACTGCAATGAACATCTACCACCTGGACCCCGCCTACTTCTATAGTCTCCCCGGACTGGCGTGGTCAGCCATGTTTCTGGTGACGAAAATCAAGCTGGAGCTTTTTTCGGACGTAGACATGATGCTGTTTGTGGAACGCGCCGTGCGGGGTGGAATGGTCCAGGTGTCGCAACGGCACGCGTGCGCCAACAACCGTCACATGGCTACTGGCTACGACTCTACCCAACCGTCGAGCTACATCATGCACACAGACGTGAATAACTTGTACGGGCACTCCATGATGCAGCCACTCCCCTTTAGAGGGTTCGAGTGGGCTGATCCCTCCAACTTCAACATTAAAGGTTTCGACGATTCGGAACATGGGTTCTTCGCCGAGGTGGACCTTGAGTTCTCCGAGAAGCTGCAGGATTTGTTCTGCGATCTTCCCCCTGCACCCGAGTTCAAGTGTCCACCCGATTCCAACCAGAAGAAGCTCGTCATGGATTTCGAACCCAAGAAGAATTACGTCCTTCACTACCGGAATCTCCGGTGGTTGATGCAGCAAGGAGTCACAGTCCACGCAGTTCACCACATCCTCAAGTTCGAGCATTCTCGATGGTTGCGTCCATATATCGAGCTCAACACCGAACACCGCACCGCAGCTACGTCCGAGCTTGATAAGGATTTCTTCAAGCTCATGAATAATGCAGTGTTTGGCAAAACCATGGAGAATGTGCGGAATCGCGTGGACATAAAATTGGTGACGAGGAAAGAGCGATGTCGTCAGCTTGTCGCGAGTCCATTGTTCAAGTCTCGAACAATCTATAACGAGCAGCTGGCTCTCATTCACATGAGGCAAGGTGTGGTGAAACTCACCAAGCCTATCTACGTCGGAGCCGCAGTTCTGGATCTGAGCAAGCTCCACATGTTCGAGACATACTACGACATATTACGTCCACACTACGGCCACAACATCTCGCTTCTCTACACGGACACGGACAGCTTAGTGTACCACGTTCACACAACCGACGCATACGGGGATATAGCCACAGTTCCAGCTCTTGAAGAGCTCTTCGACACCTCGGGCTATCCCCAGCCGAACCAGTACGACATCCTGGCCCGCAACAAGAAGGTGCCTGGCAAACTCAAAGATGAGAAGGACGGAGATGTGATTCTTGAGTTTGCAGGTCTTCGCGCCAAGGCCTATACCATCAAAGCCGAGGGTAGCGTTACCAAGAAGGCCAAGGGTGTCGGCAGACAGGTGGTTCGGCAGCATCTCACATTCGAGGACTTCGTGGATTGCCTCAAGACCAGGTCGTCGGTTCTAAGAGCAGAACAGCGCATCCAGAGCGTCGACCATGTGTTGACCACCAACAAAGTGAGGAAGATTGCCCTGGATCCCAACGACGACAAGAGGTGCGTTCTCCAATGTGGAATCCACACACTGCCGTGGGGGCACTATCGCTTAGCAGAAAGCAAAACCTGCAACATATGCCCATCTTCAACAGAAGATTCATAAAAAACAAAAACAAAAAAAAGAAAACAAAAAAAAACAACACTGACTGTTATTACAAAAAACTTTGACCGTATTTTAAATAACCAGCATACCTATGAATCTTTTTGGTTTCCGAAAACAAACCAACATGGAGACTGTACACCACACGACGACAGATCATGAATTTCTACCTTCCATGTTAACTAAACTCAACGGTCTACTGATTGTTCACCTTAACAGCATTTGGACGAAATTGGATGACGATGTGGGCAAGATGTTTTACGTCTTCAACAACAATTTACATTTCTACGAAATTCCGATCGATGGAAAACTTCAAATCACCGTGAATCCTGAAAACGTAGGCGAAATCAAAATATCTACCGGCAAGAACATTTTTCGAATCAAGCACGACAAGATGCTTTCTAACATTACGTACGATGTTTCTGCAGGAGATTGTTTATACGTGGAACTCCTGGGAGATTACGACAAACTCGTTCCTCTCTTCGTAGAATTACGAATCGTCTATCCTATTATAAATAACCGTTAACCAAAATGCCTAACGATATTTTCGGTAACACTAAGCGTGTAGACCACGCAGAAGAAATTCTCATGTTGGACGTCCGAATTAAAAAGTTGAGGAGCGATTTGATCGCTTTGCAGGAGACCTTAAACAAAAGTTTAGAGTCGGAGATCGCTACGCTCCAAACGCAATGTCTCGACCCCATTCTGAAAATCGATTCCGAACTGAAAACGCTCATAAAAAATTATGTCGACGTACCTTCTTACGACAACGTTCAAAATATACAGTTGAGCGTGGATAAGCTTCAAAATGATTTGGCCAAATTGCAGCAATTTCAATCGAAAAATGAAGATTTGGAAAAATTGAAACTCGAAATCGAAGAACGAACTTCGGCAATCGAAAAGAATTTCTCTGAACTTCAAACCGTCGTGAAGGATATTGATGTAGAACGCTTGCATGTCGTCGTTTCCAAATTACAAGAAGAATTCGCCGGCACGTTGGAAGAAATTAAATCCAAGTTACAGACTTTGGAAGATACCATGACGAACCTACCATCGTCAGACGAACTGCAGGTCATCAGCAAAAGCGTCGCGAACATAAAAATTCAATTGGAGGCTTATCAAGATTTCGAACACATTCAAACCACCATCGCTACGCTTCAGGCGTCTCTGGAGTTGATCAACGAAGAAATTAAAAATATTCACGCTGAAGCCAGTGTGTTGACGAGCATACAAGACACGTTGAGCACGGTTCAGCAGAAGATCGAATATTTAGAAAATTTGAACGTCGAAACGAATCTTGCTCATTTTCATCACGTACTGGACAACATACAGGGTGACTTGGAATCGTTACGGACGAGCGTACCTTCGAGCGAAGATTTGGAAAAATTGAAAACGGCGGTGACGGCACTATCCGATTCGAGCGACATCAAAAGTTCATTGAGCGATCTCGAGAGTAGGGTGGCCAATCTCCCCACCTCAAAAAAATTGCACGCTTTGAAAAGGAACATATCACGTATGCTGAAACGACTGGAAACGGAAACGGCGAACGTGGAACAGATTCGAGACGAACTTACTTCGCTGGTGTCGACGCTGCCCACTTCGCAGAGCGTCGCCGACCTTCACACGCAGTTTACCGAGATGCGAAGCATCGTGAACGATCTTACCGAGAAGAGCTCGAAATTGAATCAAGTCGAGAACCTTCAGAGTATCGTCGTTAACATCAGAGATCAAGTTGGAGTGCTGGAATCCACGCAGGAATCGACGCTGGCCTCTTTCGGTGCCAAATTACAAGAACTCAACGAAAACTTCAAGCAGTTGAACGTGGAAGTGAAAATCAAACCGTCATTTTCTTCCGTAACGGATACTATAGTCGAATATTTGTTGCCCGTACAAAATACACTGGGGCAGCTTCACAGCAACCTCGTTAGCGTCGATACTAAATTCGCTAAACTGCATTCTCTGCAAGCCATCGAAATCAACAGCGTACCCAATCAACAGAGAATCTCCACGTTCGTTGAAGGTAACAAACTGTACATGTTGCATCCTTATCATCCGTACTACAAGTTTCTCCTCGATGGCACGATTCAGATAAACGAATTTTCGTACTGGTCTCACGGCAGAAAAGCTAGCGTTCCCACCATGACCTTGATATCGAATCGTGGTGTCCAGAAAGCAGGAAACATTCCTCTGGCACGTTGGAACGAAACGCGCAACATATATGAAATACACGAAGACGAAGATCTCACCGTTTTTGACGTGAGTGCCGGCGATAAGCTGATCATTCAAAACACGAGTGAAGTACCACCCTCTTTGAATCCCATCACGCTGGTGCTTCTCTTCAAACGTAATCTCTAAAAAATGTCTAGGCAAGCCATCGTCGAAGAATTGCATAAACCTGCACGCCGCAACTACGAACGTTTGGCGGTGGTGACCAAGGGCATCGACGACCTCTGGCAAAGTGACCTCGTGGAGATGAGTAGCGGCAATCTAAAAAATGTGCATAAATTGAACAAGGGCAACAAATACCTCCTCACCGTCATAGACACGTTTTCGAAATTCTCATGGGCTCTACCTTTGAAAGCCAAAACGGGAACATGCGTCACGGAAGCATTCAAGACAATTTTTCGCGAAAGCAACAGACAACCTTGGTTTTTGCAAACAGACAAGGGGAAGGAATTTTACAATGCCGTATTCCAAAAGTTTATTCAAAAACATGGCATTCGACATTATTCAACCTTCAGTCACATCAAAGCCAGCATCGTGGAAAGATTTAATCGCACTCTGAAATCGCGCATGTGGTCACGCTTCACGCTTCGAGGAAATTACAAATGGGTCGACATACTGCCGGAACTCGTCGACACCTATAATGATACGGTACACAGAACGATAGGCATGAAGCCAGCTGACGTTACGAAATCTGACGAGCAGCGTTTAATTTCTACAGTTTACTGTCCAAAGTACACTCCCACGACTACCAAGAAATCAAAATTCAAAATTGGAGACCAGGTGAGGATCAGCAAATTCAAACACACCTTCGAGAAGGGGTTCACAAAAAATTGGAGCACGGAACTTTTTACGGTGGTTCGAGTTTTACCCGGAAACCGACACACGTATATAATAAAGGACAGTGGTGGTGAAATTTTATTGGGGCGCTTCTACGAGGAGGAACTCTCTAAAACAAAATACCCCGACACGTACCTTATCGAAAAAGTTTTGCGTAAGAGAGGCGACAAACTTTTGGTGAAATGGCTGGGACTTCCGGACACGAGTTGGATCAACGCGAACGAAGTGATCTTGTAAGTACATGGAACGTGGTGAAACGTCTACCTGATTCGGAAAGTCAAACAAAAAAAAAGAACGGTGAGTTGCTTCCCGACAGCATCCGCTGTCTGATCGTAGGTCCTTCGGGGTGTGGGAAAACAACACTGCTCGTGGACAATTTTCTCCTCGCACCGAATTGGTTAGATTGGAAGAACAGGCACCTGTACGTGTTCTCGAAAAGTTTGGAGCAAGCGAAATACCAGCAACTGATGAAACTGTACGATGGTCTGGACATTGCAACGTTCGCTTCGGAAATAAAACCCCTCGACGATTGTCGTGAAAATTCAGTTGTTGTGTTCGACGATGTTATCCTGGAAAATCAAAATGAAATTCGCAATTTTTTCACGCAAGGTCGTCACAAAGGAATAGATTGCTTCTTCCTAGCTCAAACGTTTTCCAAAATTCCAAAACAGTTAGTACGCGACAACGCTAATTTCATATGTTTGTTTCGTCAAGATCACACCAACCTCAAGCACGCGTACGATGACTACGTAGGCGGAGACATGAACTACAATCAATTTTCGGAACGCTGCTGCTCCCACTGTTGGAACAGTGACGATTTCGGATTCGCGACGATCGACATGACTAGGAAACCCAACGACGGAAAATACAGAAACAAAATCAACGACTTTCTAAACGTTGCAACGTTGTGAGAAACGACGTGTATAAATAACGCTATGACGAAACGAAAAATCGAAGACGAAAATCTCAAGCTTCGCGATTACCTCGCGAAACGCTTCAAAGGTTGGAAATCCGAGAATCGCGGATTCTACGAAGAGAAGAAACGTCAAGATCAACCTGTGATCGACGCCATCAGCGATCTAGGTAAAGAAATTAAAGGCGTCACGGAACAAAATAAAAATTTGATCAACGAACTCGTACCACTTGCAGCTAAAAGTTACACCGTACCCACGCCTATTTCGAGCATTCCTTCGACGCCGTTCGAACTAAGAGACGTACCGGCACGACGTCGAGCCATAAGCAGCACGCCGTCGTCTTTGGATAAGATTGAGTTGGGACCTTTGGCACGAGACTACCTGAGCACGGGAAAATTCGACAAAGATGAAGTGTTCGGATTGTATCCGAGCATGGAGAGCAACGAAGGTGGCGGTGTGGTTTGGAAGATTGGAAAATCGAAGGTGACCTTCGAAGGCAACGACATTAAAGTTAATTTAGGCGAGAAGGATAGTTGGAACAGGTATCCGGGTACGGTGGGACTGTGGGAACTTGTTGCCAAAAAGCAGCCGAAAGATTACACTGACGAAGATTACCAGAGTTACAAGGAAATTTTGATCATGACGGATGCCTTATACCAGAACAACGACGCCTCGCAGAATAGGGTGAAATCGAGCAGCGGCGAGAAGTACAGAAATCTCATCAAACCGATTTGGAACCAGGTGAAAACAGGCAGCGGCGTCAAACTCTACAACACCCTGCCCAAAGAGTTTGTGTGGGTGGACGACGTGCGCAAGCTCATAGACCGATTGTTGGTTATTGCAGGAGAGGAGAATGCAGGCAATCGTAATTTCTACAACGAGAAGGTAGGAATTGTGGACATGATCAGCACAAAACTTTCCAACTTCATCGTGAACAACGACAAGGGCATAGGTTACCTCATTAAAATTATCAACACGCTGCCTCCGAGATTCTGGAACGTGGCCGAAGGAAAGGGACTCGTGAACGACATCATCAACAAGTTACCTTTCGAGATGCATTTACCCGGCTACCAGTTCTGCGGACCGGGTACCAAACTCGAGAAAAGATTGGAGAGAGGAGACAAGGGTGTGAATCCGTTGGACGTCGCATGCAAAGATCACGACATTGCCTACAACACCACTCGCACCGATCTGAATGCACGTCACGAAGCAGACAGAAAGTTAGAGCACGCAGCTTTCGAAAGATTCGTTAGTAGAGACGCTTCGCTGGGAGAAAGAGTTGCAGCACTGGGCACCACCATCGCCATGAACACGAAACAAAAATTTGGATGGGGTGTATAAATAAATAACATACAGTAAAAAAAAATAATAACAACATGTCTTGCATAACCGATTTGCCGCACGAACTGCTATGTAAAATATTCAAACACGCTTGCGAGGATGTAGGGAAACTTTTACACGTAGCAAGAACAACTCCGAAATTTCGTGTCCCTTGTGAAATGCTTATCAAGGGCCATCTTCGGGAGATCAGTGGAATGAGGAGCGGTGATCTTGACACTCTTCTTTCGGTTGCGGGGGAAAAATTAAACGATAGGTTAGACGAACTGCACGAGGCGAGGCAGGGGAGAAGACGATATACTGATGATTGGTGTAAGTCCAAACAGGAAACTGAAGAAATCATCACGCACATCATTGCGTTTTCCGAAGCACGAACTTTCTTCCTCTAACGCACACACACAAAAAAAATCTTCGATACAAATCGTGAAAAAAATATATATATAAATAACACACATCGTGAAAAAAATCTTCGGTATATATAAATAACACACATCGTGAAAAAAAAACTAAATTTCTCTAACACACACACTGAAAATTTCTCTTCGATATGACGACTGAAAAAATGAGTGACTTTCAAGCATTAAAACAAATGCTAAATTTGTCAGTAGAGTATGTAAAAATTCGGGAATTGGAAGTGGACAAACCTTACACGATAACTTCCGGTTCAATTGTTTCTACCCAGTATGGTCCCAAGGCGCGTCTGTTGCTCAACGCACAATACAGTCTATTTTTACCAGATCGATACGCTGACATGTTATCAAACGAGAAGCTAGCTATTTTAATCGAGAACAAAACTCGAATCGTGTACAAGGGTACAAAAGAACTTCTTGGTAAAAAAACAAAGCACGTAATAGAATTTGTGTAACGGCTCTGCGGGAAGTATATCCTTGAAAAAAATTACACGGAACAAAAAAAAATCTCAGAACATTTATATATAAATAACATACCGAAAAAAATTACACAAAACAAAAAAAATCTCAAAACATATATATAAATAACATACCGTGAAGATAACATATAGAGCATCAACATGAAGCCCAAAGGTGTCGTGTACCAGATACCTTACTCCAATCTGAAAAATCTAGGTACCCTCGATGGTTTACTCACCAAAAAACAACGCGAGAAGAAACGTTCTTGCTTGATGAAAGGACACGGAATGAAATTACTTCTCAGCACACCTCAATTGAGACGCTTGCAGCGTTCGCGGAAACAGCAAAAAATCGGAGGTTTCATATTCAGCATCCCAGCCATCCTGGCAGCATTGGGGGCTGTTGGAAGTTTGGCCGGCGGAAGTGCCGCCATCGCGAAAACCGTCATCGACTCGAAGAAGAACAAGGCAGAATTGGAAGAACAGAAACGTCACAACCTGGCCATGGAGAAGAAGGGGAAAGGTATAACCAAAAAACAAAAAAGCAACCTCGATGCTTTAAAGAAATATAAAAAAAAGAAGAAGCCCTGTCCAACTTCGATATTGAATCTCTAATCGAACTGTTGGGAATAAAAAACTTCAGGGGTGTTTTCATGTCCGATTCTCTACCCTGTGCTGTGAAGAAAAAAGAGTATGGCGTGGTCAACCTGGACAGTTACAAAAATCCTGGTACACATTGGATATGCTACCTCAAAATTGACGATAACAATGCATTTGTTTTCGATTCGTTCGGTGGCACACCGCCTGCCAGGTTGGTGAAGTATCTCAGTGTTGCCAACCTCTACTACAATGACAAACGCATCCAGGGTTTCACCGATGTTAACTGCGGCCACCTATGCCTTTCTGTTCTCGCATACATGTCTAAAATAAATAACCCGTCGGTGGAACATTTTCAGAAAGCATTGTGGAATCTTAAATACGATGGGCGTGTTCCATCTCACGAGCGAATCTTCGATCTTGAAACTCACGCTGCACGACGACATCGTCTATCCTAAATCCGTAGCTCTGCGTGCATTCTACAGCATGTACCTCATACCTAACGTCACGCAGCACAATAATAAAATTAGTGTCGGAAACGAACACATCGTCGTCACGCCAGGCCAATACAATCTTTCCACTTTGCAAGCTCAGTTACCCAAAGGCACGTACTTTTCTCAAAATTCGGTCACGCACAGAGTGGAAATCGTGTCGGCGACGGAGACCGTGGACCTGGGCACCATGGGAGAACTTTTAGGTTTCGAGAACGACACCAAACTCGAAGCTGGCATCAAACATACGGCAACCAACATTCCTAAATTTCTAGCCATAGAGACTCTGAACGTTCACTGCAACGTGGCGGAAGGCATGATCACGAAATCCTCGGACGGGGAGTTGCTGGGAAGTCACAAGCAGACAGGAATCATAGCCACATTCAAACCCAGTTCCGAATTCATGGAACCGATCATCTACACACCCTCTTCGCCGATCTATTTTCCAGTATGCCGCAACCGCATAGACGACATAGAGTTGGTGGTGACAAACGAGAAAGGAGACGTGGTGGATTTCGCAGGTGCAACGACCACTGCCATCGTGGAGATCAACGTATAATAAATAACACGCATAGTAAAAATGGAGCAAATCGAAAGTTACGAATTGCAATCTTTCCCTCCCAACCGTCGCACGTTCGCCAATCTCAACGAAGCAAACAGGGAGATCGAATACGACGTGGACGTAGGCGACGGGTTCGTTCATCCTCACAGAGCAGACCTCTATCTTCAATTCGACGTGGTGAAGAAGGAAAGCGGAGACGCATTTCCACCCAATGCAAATTTGATACTCGTGGACAACTTCGTGCCTCACCTGTTCTCACAGGTGGAGGTGAGGAAACACAACACCGTCATAGACAGAATAGATTATCCAGGCATCACGTCGACGGCAGTGGGAACATTAAAATTATCCAAAACGGATGCGGCATACTACCAGGCGGGAGGATTCGAGGCGGGAACGAAAATATCGACTAGAAGTCACACGGTGCTCTTTCCCATGCGTCTGCTGCCGGGATTCTTCTCGGACTACAAAGAGATCATATGGAAGGGGGGATTGCGCGTCACGTTTCGAAGAGCGGCCAACGACAACGACGCACTGATGCGATACACCAACTTGAACGCTGACGGCACGCCGATAGCCAACACATTACCCGAAGCAGCCAAGTGCGTCATCCGAAGCATGGAATTGAGAATGCCGATCGTGGAATACGAGACGAACTACGCCCTCAAGTACAAAGCGGAGATCTTGAAGAGTCCGCAGGTGCCGATTCACTTTCACGGTTACCAGTGCGTGCAGAAGATGGCATCGGGAAGTCACATGGAATTCGACGTGACAACTCAGTTCAACAACATACAGTTCGACATGCCAGATTTCGTCGTAGTGTTCTTTCAAACCGGGCGCGATAACAACCAGGAAAAAGATTCCAGCAAGTTCGACGACTGCAAGATCAAGAACGTTTATCTCAAAAATGGACGCAACGAAGTCTTCCCGCGCGAGAATTACAACCTCGACATGACCAAAGACGATTACCTCAAACTTTACGAAGCTTACACGGCTTACAAGCGCGTGACCGAGGGAAACGTGGACATGTACTACACGCCCAGCGAATTCAAAATCCGCAGGCCGATGTTCGTCATCAACACGACGAAGAGGAAGCAGGTGGTGGTCAACGATCGAACCAACATCAAGATCGTCTGCGAGTTCCACGACGCGCTGCCCGATGATACCGTGTGCAGCGTCATCCTGATTGCAGAGAAGTCTTTCGTCCACGACGTGAAGAACGAGAGGGTCACAGAGCAATTTTAACAGGTTTTTAACATCTTTTTCTTGCACAATAAGAAATTTTTTGTGCTAGCACAATCAGTTTCAATGGCACAATACGAAAATTTCACTAGTTCAAAATCAGTTACAATATCAATTTCATCAGTTACAATATCTTTTTGCACTATAGCACAAAACAATCAGAATTTTTGCACAAAAATTTTGTTGTTGTTGTTTTTACATGAGAAAATTAACAATAAAATTTTTTTATCGTTTCAGATGCTGTCGAACATCAAAAACACATACACATACACATACACACTAAAAAATAAGCATGCAACTTTATTTGTAACACACACATACATTCTCCATCTTCATCAAAAAATATTATAATAAACATAATCATTATTATCTATATCTCACAAAATTCTATATCCAAAAATATTACAACATCAAATAACACTAGAGTCGTTAGTACACGTTGCATGCATTACGGAGGTCCTCTGTAGGGTTTTATGGAAGTTTGGGGGAAAAAAAAAACACGTGAAACTCTACAGAGGTGCGGCTATCTAGAACTGCAGCCATTAGAACCTTTTTGGGTTGGGCACCACGCACCCTGGCGGGGTTAGGGGCCAGGCATCCTAAAAACAATTATTATTATTTGTTTTTGCTTGGGTCACAATACAGGTGCACGCGCGCACGTATGCATGTGCAGCACATCGTTCCCGCGAAGAGGTTTACAAAAATCGCGATATACATTGGCGCCCAGAACTTGGAAATAATGCGTATTCGCCCACCACTGTTGCCAGCTTAGTCTCTCTCTTCATCTTACAGCAATTTTAGCATCTCTATCTTTTTTTAGTTGCAGGTGGGTTGCCAACACACTCTAGTTAATAATGCTATATATTATACACGCACACACATACTATGTTGCCATCCATCCATCTCTCTTTTTACGGCAGTATATATTTGTTGCCGGCTCTATTGCCCAGTGTATGTATGTTACGTCAGTATATAAATTAGTTAAGCCTTAAGCAAAATAGCCCTTGCCAAGTAAAAAAAGCTGTAGGTAGGTGTTGGCAGCATTGTCGCTTGTTTAACTCTTCCCTCTCTCTCTCTTTTTTTTTGTAAAAAAGCTATGGCAAAAATATCAGTAGGTTGGCAAATTGCTTTATGTACTGTAAAACCTCAAGCAAAATTGCCAGTTCCTTGTTTTAGGTTAGGTTAGACCCAAAAACAAAAACCTTGGTGATTTTTTTCAAGTGAGGAGTTGGCAACACTGTCGGTTGTTTAACTCTTCCCTCTCTCTCTTTTTCTCCTTTTTCTCTTTTTTGTAAAAAGCTATGGCAAAAATACCAGTAGGTTGGCAAATTGCTTTATGCACTGTAAGACCTCAAGCAGTATTGCCAGCTCCTTGCTTTAGGTTAGGTTAGACCAAATAAAAAACTTTGGTGATTTTTTCGAGTGAGGAGTTGGCAACACTGCTTGTGAGGTTAACATACACCGTGAAAAGCTACGACGAGTTGGAAACACTGGTGAGGTTAATATACACCGTGAAAAGCTACGACGAGTTGGCAACGCTGCTTGTGAGGTTAACATACACCATAAAAGGCTTCAAAAGATCAGTTGGTGAAATTTTCGTGGAGTGAGTTGGCAACACTGGTGAGGTTAACATACACCATAAAAGGCTACGACGAGTTGGCAACACTGGTGAGGTTAACATACACCGTGAAAAGCTTCAAAATATCAGTTGGTGAAATTTTCGTGGAGTGAGTTGGCAACGCTGGTGAGGTTAACATACACCGTGAAAAGCTTCAAAATATCAGTTGGTGAAATTTTCGTGGAGTGAGTTGGCAACACTGGTGAGGTTAACATACACCATAAAAGGCTACGACGAGTTGGCAACGCTGGTGAGGTTAACATACACCGTGAAAGGCTACGCCTCGCCCGAACACGTACACTCACACAAAAAAAACAAAAAAAATTATAAACCGTGAAAAGCTACGACGAGTTGGCAACGCTGCTTGTGAGGTTAACATACACCGTAAAAGGCTACGTCTCGCCCGAGTTGGCAACGCTGGTGAGGTTAACATACACCGTAAAAGGCTACGCCTCGCCCGGGTTGGCAACGCTGCGAGCCTCACCGAGCGCCATTTTCTGGCGCAGAACCTGGGCACCCCCACTATTTTGGTGATTTTTTCGAGTAAAAAATTGGCAACACTGCAAAAAAAAGCCTCAAGCAAGGTTGCCAGCTCCTTGCTTTAGGTTAGGTTAGACCAAAAAAACCTTGGTGATTTTTTCGAGTAAAAAGTTGGCAACACTGCAAAAACAGCCTCAAGCAAGATTGCCAGCTTCTTGCTTTAGATTAGGTTAGACCAAGATAAAAACCTTGGTGATTTTTTCAAATAACAGGTTGGCAACACTGCGAGCGCCACCGAGCGCCATTTTCGGGCGCAGAACCCGGCCACCTGTACTACTTACAAGTATTGTACAATTAGGTACAAATTGTTGTACAATTATTTCCCCCAGTTGCCCAGTTGGAGTTGGGGGCACAACACTGGTACTATTTGTACCCACAGTACTTACTCATGTATTTTGTTTAATATTTTATTTCAAATTCACTGTCAGAAACTAGTGTTGCCAGTTCCTGGATGTAGGTTTACCTACTCTGTTAGTTGTCACTGTCAAGCTCCCAGTATTCGTACAGCATAAAAAAGCCATAACCCCCCCCTCCTCAAAATATATACATTGTATACGCCAAAATGCCCAATAGCCAAGCAACACATCATGAAAAAACATGCCAAGAGGACCCAGTGGGTTTATAAGTCAGTGTTGCCAATTCCTATTTGTAGGTTAGCTTAGCCAGTGAAAGATCATATAGTGGAATTTTTGTGAAGTGGGTTGGCAATACCGACAAGCATCAAATATTAATTTCAAGCCTCAAATGATGATTCGAGCGTCAAATGATGATTCGAGCCTCAAATAATAATTCGAGCCTCGTCAGTGCTGCCAATTCCTATTTGTAGGTTAGCTTAGCCAGTGAAAAATCATATAGTGGAATTTTCTTCAGATGGGTTGGCAAAACCCAAGCCTCAAAAAAAACATCCAATAGAGTTGCCAAATGTAAAAAAAAGGCAATAGGTCCCCCTCATAAAAAGCTACAGTAAGAGCTCACAGGTCGCCAACACTAGGCCCCCAACAGTGTTGCCAGACATAAAAAATACATGGACCCCTCAGGCCCTTTGATGAAAATTTACAGTGAAAAACCCAGTAGGTTAACAACACTGTCAGAAAATCTACGGCAGTGTTGCCAGATGTAAACAGAGGCAATAGACCCCCCTCATAAAAAGCTACAGTAAGAGCCCACAGTGTTGCCAACTCTGTCCTCAATGCCGTTAGAAAACCTTTTACTTTTTTTTGGTTGGGCACCACGCACCCTGGCGAGGTTATAGGGGCCAGGAATCCTAAAAAACAACAATTATTATTTGTTTTGTTTACGTCACAATACGGAAATAAAAAAAAGTACGTACGTGTGTGTGCGTGTGTAGCACATCGTTCCCGCGAGAGAGGTTTACAAAGGTCACGATATACATTGGCGCCTGGGACTTGGAAATAATGCGTATTTGCTCACCACTGTTGCCAGCTCTAGGTCTCTCTCTTTTCATCTTACAGCAATATTGGTATCTCTATCTTTTTTTAGTTGTAGGTGGGTTGCCAACACACTCTAGTTAATAATGCTACATATTATACACACACACACACACACATACTGTGTTGCCATCCATCCATCCATCTCTCTCTTTTACGGCAGTATATATTTGTTGCCGGCTCTCCTTGCCCAGTGTGTGTATGTTACGCCAGTATATAAATTGGCTAAGCCCTTGCCAAGTAAAAAAAAAAGGGCTGTAGGTAGGTGTTGGCAACACTGTCGGTTGTTTAACTCTTCCCTCTTTTTCCTCTCTCTTTTTTTCTTGTAAAAGGCTATGGCAAAAGTACCAGTAGGTTGGCAAATTGCTTTATGCACTGTAAAGCCTCAAGCAGTATTGCCAGCTCCTTGCTTTAGGTTAGGTTAGACCAAAATAAAAACCTTGGTGACTTTTCGAGTAAGATGTTGGCAATACTGCAAGACAAGCCTCAAGCAGTATTGCCAGCTCCTTGCTTTAGGGTAGGTTAGACCAGAATAAAAACCTTGGTGATTTTTTCGAGTAAGATGTTGGCAACGCTGCAAGGCAAGCCTCAAGCAGTGTTGCCAGCTCCTTGTTTTAGGTTAGGTTAGACCAAAAAAAACCTTGGTGATTTTTTCAAGTAAGGTGTTGGCCACACTGCAAGAAAATAAGGCTTATGCCTTACAAGAGCAAACCATTAAAGCGAGCCTCAAGCAGTGTTGCCAGCTCCTTGCTTTAGGTTAGGTTAGACCAAAAAAAACCTTGGTGATTTTTTCGAGTGAGGAGTTGGCAACACTGCGAGAAAATAAGGCTCATGCCTTACAAGAGTAAACCATTAAAACAAACCTCAAGCAGTGTTGCCAGCTTCTTGCTTTAGGTTAGGTTAGACCCAAAAACAAAAACCTTGGTGATTTTTTTGAGTGAGGAGCTGGCAACACTGCGAGCCCCACCGAGCCCCATTTTCGGTTTGTCAACCGGGCTGATCCTACTACTATTGGCTGTGGAAATGACATACCATACATATCACAGACGTTGTTGAAAATGTCCGCCAGCCACATCTACACACAGACGACATCGGATTAGCAGGGACGCTTTGGTATGCTCAAATACGTTGTGCGTGTCAGTGATCATCCCAGCAGCGACGGTAACTCGAGCAACGAGGTCCTCCACACTTTCCAGACAAGCCTCTTCATTTCGCCCCACAAGAAGAAATCTAGCATTGTGAGGTCGGGTGACCGAGGTGGCCACAGAACAGGTCCACGCCTACAAATCCTTCTATCACCGTATGTATTGTTGAGTACAGCTCTGGCTCGGCGGTCAAAATGTGCACGGCCACCGTCATGTTGATACCATATATCTTGCCTAATTGCAAAGGGTACATTTTACAACAGTTCAGGTACAATTTCCCGTAGGAACACACAGTAGTTCCTACCGGACAAAGTATTGGGCAACACGTACTGACCTATCAGGTTGTCTCCGAAAATGCCACACCACACATTCACTGCGAACCGTCACTGAAAACGACGCTCAATGATTGCATGCGGGTTTTGCATTTCCCACACGCGACTATTATGGGTATTGAAGACGTCTTCTCTGGTAAATAGTGCCTCGTCGGCCCACAACACTGCATTTGGAAAATTGGGGTTTGCAAGCGTTTGTTGCAAATACCACTGACAAAAAATCAAGGCGTAGGGGAAAGTCCGTCGACTGCAGATGTTGCACCCTCTGTACTTTGTATGGTTGCATGCCCTCATCGTGCAGCAAGCGTAACACACTGGTATGGGGCGTGTGTCGCACATGGGCATTGGCACGGGTGCTGGTGCCTGGCGTCTCCCGTATCCTGTCCAACACTTCCTCCTCAAATTGGACACTGCACACACTGCGCGGTCTGCCACGATCCCACAAGCTAGGTCGTACAGATCCAGTTTCACGTAAACGAGCATCCACCTGTTGAAACAGGACATGTGATGGTAGGCGCCGATTTGGAAATCGTTCGCGATACACACGCCTTGCCTGATGGCTGTTTTCGTGTGTCTCACCGTAAACGAGATGCATATCGGCAAGCTCGTTGGTGGTGTATGTCGCCATTGTCAGGTTCACAAAGGAGCACACGAATACGTACGAAATTAACTTGTGATGTTCCGTTCACGACTACAGCACTGAACACTCCACACAGGTGTCCACACCGTACAGACAACACAGATGGTACGCACTACGTACTTCCTAACGGTCACTTTAGCAATGTGCTCAATTTCACCACACGCCTCAGGATGAACACCTTGCGACAACACGCGTAACTGACAGGCAGATCGCTAGTCGCGTACACTGACGCGTTGTTTGTACTTACGTATACCAGCGATAGCGGGCCGTGACAGGTAGCATCCCGCTGAGCGCCTCTAGCGGAGCTTTATGTACTACTACGTCTTCCGTCGTAGTATTTGGAGCCGATATCAGTACGTTCTGGTTGTTCTCTCACATGTACGTACGTATTTCATTTCTACGTACAGCCTTGGATACTACTTGTGTACGTGTGTGTCATCATAGTACACCTCTTGCACATGTTGTCTGTGTTCTCTCTTCTCTGGGAAATCCCCTTCTGCAGCCTGTTTTTCGGACACTTCCTGGCGAAATGTTCTTCATGTGCTGTGACCTCCGTCATTTCCCTTTGTACCCCCATTCGATACCTGCTTTTCATGTCGGACATATTCCCTGGAATCCCTCACTTCTTGTGGGGAACACCTGCCGCATTCATTTTCGACACATGATTTGTGCATCATTCGCTAGCCCAGGTGTGTTTTCTTTGGGGATATCGTGCCGCATCTTCTTTATGAGTACTATTTGTCGGCATATGGAGGTGTGAAGTCCATTTTCACACGATTTCGGCATCCTCTAGCTCTGACACGGTGCGTCATTCGACAAAATTCCATTTACATTTTCGTCTTCATTTCCCTTGGCGATTCACCTCCTCCGCGTTGCAAACGGAATTTTGCACCACCCTGTATCTTACTTCACAGGTACCTACCTATTCCTAGGTATAATTTTCCTAGGTCCATTTTAGAACAGAACACACAGTAGTAGTATTTACAATAGGATGAGGACACTTATAGCGTAGAAAAGAAGAGGTTATTTGATTGAACAATCCGATTTGCCTACACTTAAAACAATGCCAAGAGGGGCTTATACCCCAATTCTTCAAGTGTGATATGCTATTAATTTTAAGAATTCTGGATTCTAGTGTAGAAAAGAAGAAGCCTCAACAGCCCGATTTGCCTATACTTAAAACAATGCCAAGAGGGGCTTATACCCCAATTCTTCAAGTGTGATATGCTCTTAATTTTAAGAATTCTGGATTCTAGTGTAGAAAAGAAGAAGCCTCAACAGCCCGATTTGCCTACACTTAAAACAATGCCAAGTTCCCATAAGATTTTATTGTTTACAGTGTGTTTTTCTGTCAAAATCCCAGGAATCTTGAATTCTAGTGTAGAAATGGTGAGCCCCCCCTCAGATTGATTCTGCCATGTGTACATTGATATAAAGCTCATAGCTCCTGGGTTCTGAGACCCAGTAGAGAATGGTGCATAGCCCCATGGTTTTTATTGCCTTGCAATCAAAAAGCTTCTGGGTTTGAGTTCTGATAAAATGTGAAGCCTCCCCTGATTGCAAAGTGTTAATATTGTTGCTTTGTAAACAAGAGGCTCGGGTTTGAGTCTTGATAAAATATGAGATTGAAATACATGTGGCAAAATAATATCTCCACACGTGAGATTTTGAGAATAATTACTGCTAGTTGATATACAACTGATAGCTCCCGTATCTGAAACCTGGTAAAAAGTGTTGTACAACAGCATATAAGAGCAAAATTATTTTATATTGGGGATCACCAGAGCCTAGTTATTGCTGTTGTCTGGGTATAAAAGCACCAGCTCAGCCACTAACTGCTGTTATAATTGTTTTGGCATAGTTCTGCTTTTTTGGACCAAGAAATTTTATATAAATAAACAATAAAAATGCCAAAACAAAAATATTGCAATCAGTGTAATAAAAATATATCTAGTTCTAATTGATCTAGGCACCGGCATATTTGTGGCTCTAAGAAATGCAGAAAGGCCACAAAAATGTGTCCAAGATGCCATAAAATATTAAGCAAGGCATATTACAAATGGCACAAGTGTAATTCTTATGTACAGTCATCAACATTGCCCTCACAACCATCTACATCTGGTCTGAAAAGGAAGCATGAAGCACCTGTTAATGCTGGACCGGCAAAGCAGCCACGCTATGCATCACCCATCCATAGCAGTTTTAATGGCCAACTTAGGGATCACTATTTTAAATCAGAGCCAAGAATTGGTATTAAGAATTTTTTGAACAGTGTAAATCCTCAAGTGCAGGCAATTCTAAATGCACAAAATGGCTCTTATAAGCTGTCCCTCAAATTGTTTGCACAATATAAGAAACCAAATGGCACAAAATTTACACAGCCCCACATAACAGAAACTGTACCGGTATATTCAAACGCAAATTCAGACAAAATAATAAGCAGTTTGATAGATCAATTGAATATTAAACACTCTGAATTTGCAGCAAAAGAGTCTGGATGGAGCCTATGCGGTTCTCCACACAAGTTATATGTTAATATTTCTGAATTCAGCCCATTACAAGGATCTACATATTTGCCATTACCTGCCAATATTAAAAACAAACAAGCCGTGGTTAATATAAAAAATAATGTTGATAAATGCTTTTTGTGGTGTATTTTAGCTGCTTGTATCCAGTTTCAAGGCATCCTGAGAGAATAAGTTATTACAAACAGCATGAAAATGATTTTGATGAGGCAATGGAGTTTTTAGAATATCCAACGTCTGTTCAGAATATTGATAAATTTGAAAAAAAGGCCAGGGATATGAATGGTAAACAATTATCTATTAATGTATTTATTTGTTCCACTGGCCGTGGCAATTGCTTGATAGCACCTCTCAGAATCAGTACATTTGATGATGATTCTGCTGTTCCGATTGATGTGCTCTTAATTGAAGGGGATGGCACATATCATTACACTCTGATACACAGTCTTGAAGCTTTAGTCAGAAAACAATTAGACAAATCTAATAGAATATTCAAGTTATGCCGAAGATGTTTAACTGTATTTGATGGTCAAAAAATGGTGAATGGGGTTCGGGAAGTGAATGCAGAAATTGCTAAAAACAAGTTAATTGAACATTTAAAATACTGTGGCAACTATAAACCTGTTCATATGGTGATGCCAATGCCAAGTGAAAATGCAAAATTCAAAAAGTTTGAAGCCTTGTTGGAACACCCAGCATATATAGTCTGTGATTTTGAATCAAATCTCAAACCTCTTGCATTCTGTAGCCCAGACCCTGAGGAATCTTCAATTACATCATATCAATTACATGAACCCTCCAGTTTTTGTTATATAGTTATACGGGATGGTGAAGCTAGTGAACCACATTTATACATGGGACCAGATGCCATCAAAGAATTTGCACATAGAATAGAAAATGAGTGCCATAACATAGCATCTAATGTCTTATTAAAATCAAAACCCATGTTGCCTTTAACAGAGAAACAGATTGAAGATTTCAATAATGCAGAAAAATGCCCGGTATGTGATTCTGAATTTTCAGATATAAATATCAAGGTGAAACACCATTCTCATACAGATGGTAAATTCTTAATGGCCCTGTGTAATAGCTGTAATATTAAGATCCAGAGACCAAAATTTGTCCCCATATTTTGCCATGGAGCATCCAATTATGATTTCCATCATCTGATCAGGTACGAGGGGTTTGACAAGGAGAATTTAAATATTTTAGCAGAAAATGATGAAAAATATATATCTATTAGCAAAATAATTAAAGTTAATAGTGTTCCTATTCACTTAAGATTTCTTGATTCTTACAGAATTTTATCGGCTTGCCTGGCTACACTGGCCACTCAATTATCTGATGATCAATTCAAAATCACATGTGATTTGTTTCCAAATCAGGACCTGAAATTAATTAGGCGGAAGGGTGTATATCCATATGACTATGTTACAGATTTTTCTAAATTTGATGAGTGTGCTCTGCCACCACAACAAGAGTTTTACAGCAAAATCAGAGGATCTGGAATCACTGATGAAGATTATCACCATGCCCAGTTGATGTGGAACAATTTAAAATGCCAGACATTTGGTGATTATCACAATGCTTATTTAAAACTTGATGTCACTCTCTTAGCTGATATACTGCAGGCATTCAGAAAATCTTCCATGAAAAATTATAAGCTGGATCCAATGTATTTTTACAGTGCTCCGGGCCTAGCATGGTCTGCAATGTTTTTAAACACTAAAATGCAATTGGATCTGATCCAAGATCAAGATATGTACTTGTTTATGGAGCAATGTATAAGAGGGGGCATGGTGCAATGTTCTCAGAGATATGCCAGAGCTAATAACAAATATATTCCTGATTATAATCCAGCACTGCCATCAAATTATATACTGTATGTAGATGCCAATAGCCTCTATGGTTATGCTATGATGGATAAACTGCCATATGCAGGGCTTGAGTGGGTTGAAGATTTCAATATTGAAGATCTTAAGGATTTTGATGACAGTGACTATGGCCTCTTCTTAGAGGTTGATCTGACAATTCCAGATAATTTACACAACACATTTTCTGATCTGCCCCCAATTCCTGAGGTTCAGTGCTCACCTTTCTCTAAACAGAAGAAATTGATGATGACACTGGAGCCAAAACAGGGCTATGTCATATATTACAAAAACCTCCAGTTCCTGATGCATCATGGTGTTCAAGTGACCAAAATTGGAAAAGTTTTGAGGTTCAGGCACTCAAGATGGTTGAAGCCATATATTGACACAAATACAGAGCTTCGAACATCTGCAATGCGCCAATTTGATAAATCTTTGTTTAAATTGATGGTCAATTCTGTGTATGGCAAAACCATAGAAAATGTCAGAAAACATACCGATGTTAAAATAATTACTGACCCCAGCCTGAGCAAAAAATTGATTGCAAAGCCTAATTTCAATTATAGAAGAATTTATGATGAAAATATGGCACTCTTCAACATGAAAAAAACAAAAATTAAGTTTGATAAACCTATTTATGAAGGGGCTGTGATATTGGAATTGGCCAAATTACACATGTTAAAATTGTATTATGATGTGTTGAAGCCTTTTTATAAGGATCGTGTAAAACTGATGTACATGGACACAGATAGTTTTGTTCTTGATAATCAGACAGAAGATGTTTATCAAGATATGTCACAGCCTGAATTGCTTGAATATTTTTATAGCAGTGAACATACAAGGATTCAACCCCATAACAAAAAGGTGCCTGGCAAGTTAAAAGATGAGACACTTGGTGATGTTATTGTGGCATTTGCTGGGTTAAGGGCCAAGATGTACAGCTTTGAAACATGTAGCGGTGCTGTTGCCAAAAAGGCCAAGGGCATTCGCAGAGTAACTGTAGACCAAGAGCTTGAATTTAAAGATTATGAAGATTGTCTCAAATCCCAGAATTTAATCAGAACATCAGAATCCAGAATTCAGAGTGTGGATCACTTGGTGACTACAAATATTGTAAGAAAAGTGGCTCTGGACCCACATGATGATAAGAGACGCATTTTGTCATGTGGCATACATACTCTACCATGGGGTCATTGTGATTTGAAAAGTGGCAATCAATGCCCAATCACAGAGCATGATTTGAAATAAATAAACATGCCTATGAACTTATTTGGGTTCAAAAAACAGGCTATTATGGACCTGCCAACACCACAAGCCTCTTCTGATATAATATCTAAACTAAGTGCTTTGTTAATTATTCATCTGAACAGCATACTTACAGATGTTGATGATGAAACAGGTAAAATATTGTACATATTTAACAATAATTTAAATCATTACCAATTACCTGTAGGTGGTCAATTGCAATTTATTACAACCCCTGAGGGTAATGTCAAGATTTCAATAGGGAGAAATATTTATAGAATTAAGCACTCAAACATGGTTTCTGGCACTGTATATACTGTTTCTGCTGGTGACTGTTTATATATTGAGGTCCCTGGATCATATGACAAGCTTATACCTTTTTTTATAGAATTAAGAATTAGATATTCAATAATAAATAACCACTAAAACAAAAATGCCTAATGATATATTTGGCCATACAAGACACGAAGATCACAGTGATGAGATTCTGATGCTTGATGTCAGAGTCAAGAAATTAAGAAGTGATTTACAAGCTTTACAAACCACACTCAATGCCATTCTTCAACTAGAAATTACAAATTTGCAATCACAATGCATGGACCCTCTTCTTAAAATTGATTCTGAACTCAAATTATTGCTTCAGAAATATACTGATTTGGCCACATTGGATAATTTTCAAAGTTTAGAAGAAGCTGTAGCAGCTCTTCAAGCCAAATTTAAGACCCAGGCCACCAACTCTGAGCAATTGAAACAACAATTGGAAGAGCAAATAAATAATGTCCGGCACAGCTCCAAACAATTGTCAAAAGCATAAAATCACAAGAAGATTTTGATCTAGTGATTTCCACTCTAAAGGAACAGATTCAGTCACTGGAGATACCTAATCTGGACCCCTTGAACAATGCCATAGCCGAGATTAAAGAAAAAATTGAGACACTTGAAAATTTTATGAACAACTTGCCATCTTCTGATGCTTTGAGTGCAATAACTCGGAGTGTAGCAAATATTAAGCTGCAACTTGAAACATATGAAGATTTTGGAAAAATTCAAAGTACCATAACCCATCTTGAAGGTACAATAGCAGCAGTGCAAAGTGATTTGGCAAATGTACAAGAAACTCTAGAATCCCGATTGCCTGGGATTGTAGATACTCTTGTCAGTGTCCAGCAACAGATCACAAAACTTGAAAACCTCAACACTGAATCTGAACTATCTCATTTTCATCACTTGATCGATTATATCCAAACAAAGCTTGAAATTTTACAACAATCAACACCCTCTCAGGCAGATATAGCCCTGCTCCAAAATGCTATGCAAAATGTGGCTGATGCTTCTGAATTAACCAATGTAAAAATGGCACTTGAATCTTTGCAAAATACTGCATCAAATCTGCCTTCATCACAGGAACTTAAAAATATTAAGAGAGCAGTGAATCGCATATTGAAATCAGAAGATGTCAAGAATATCCAGACAGAGATCAAACAACTTACTCAGACAGTGGCCACTCTACCAACCAATCAACATATTAATGAACTGCATGCCCTGTTTGAGGATATCAGATGACAGGTCCATGATCTTACTGCTCAAAATTCAAAATTGGCAGTTGTTGAAAATTTACAGCAAATTGTAGCTAATATCAAGCAACAGCTAGGGACCATGGAATCCAATCAAGCAAATGCTCTGTCTGTTTTTGCCACGCAGCTACAAGAAATTGTGCAACAATACAAGAAACTTGTTGTGGACATAAAAATCAAGCCAGGCCATGATGATGTTGTTAGGACTATCAATGAGCACCTTGAATCTGTAACAAGTAGATTGCTCACAGCAGAAAAAGAAATAACTGGCATAATTGGAAATCCTAAACATACAGTAATTCTTGAATTGTACAGCATCCCCAACAAAGAATATGATTCACCATTTACACCAGGTGGCAAAATATATATGCTGTCCCCTGCACAATTTTATTACCAGTTTTTTGTTGGGGGCACACTTAGACCAATCAAGATCAAATATTGGCTTCAACCACAGGCACACCACTACCCTACCTTATCAATAACAAATGCTGATAACAAAATAAAAATCACCAGTGTAGAATTAGAGGATTTTACAGATCCCAATACATTAGAAACATCTTATGCTGAAGATGATGGCTCTCTGGAATTTAAAATACATATAGGGGACAAATTATATTTAGAAAATCCTGTAGTATCAGCTGCTGAACACCCTATAGTTGCAATATTCTTGTTTACATATTATGTCTAGACAAATTATTGTTGATGAATTACACAGACAAGCCAGACATAATTATAAGAGACTGCCAGTAGTCACAAAGGGCATAGATGATTTATGGCAGAGCGACTTGATTGAGATGGCAAGTGGACAGCTGAAAAACTTAGACAAAATCAACAAGGGCTACAAGTATTTACTCACTGTCATAGATACATTTTCAAAATTTGCCTGGGCTGTGCCACTCAAATCCAAGACTGGAAAATGTGTTACAGAAGCCTTCAGGACAATCATCAATCAGAGTGGAAGATCACCGCGCTATTTGCAAACAGATAATGGCAAAGAATTTTATAATTCTGTGTTCCAACAATTTATTAAAAGCCAGGCAATACAACATTACTCGAGTTACAGTGATCTCAAGGCCTCAATTGTAGAGAGATTCAACAGAACCTTAAAAAATCATATGTATAAACAATTCACACTTCAAGGTAATTATAAATGGTTCAGTATTCTTCCAGAACTTCTACAAAAATATAACAACTCGGTCCATTCCACAATCAACATGAAACCCTCTGAAGTAACTTCATCTGATGAGCAAAAATTGATCAGCACTGTTTATTATCCTAAATATCAGCCAACAACAAGAAAAGCCAAATACAAGGTGGGTGATCAAGTAAGAATCAGCAAATATAAGCACTTATTCAAAAGAGGTTTTACAAGAAACAGGAGCACTGAATTATTTACAGTGGTTCAAGTTAAACCTGATACTCTTAACACATATATAATAAAAGACCACCGAGGAGAAATTCTCAATGGCAGGTTCTATGAAGAAGAACTCACCAAAACTAAACAGCCTGACACATATCTCATAGAAAAAATCATCCGCAGAAAAGGCAACAAGTTATTTGTCAAATGGCTAGGTCATCCGGAAAACAGCTGGATCGATGCAAACAAAGTAATAATATGAACACCTGGGATGTTATAAAAAGGCTGCCAGAACCTGAACAGCAGAATAAGAGAAATGGAAAATTGCTGCCTGATAATATTAGGTGTCTTATTGTTGGGCCATCGGCTTGTGGTAAAACTACACTAATGGTTGATATTTTTTTATTGGCACCCAACTGGTTAGACTGGAAAAACAGGCACTTGTATGTCTTCTCTAAGAGCTTGGAACAATTAAAATATCAACAGCTGATGAAGCTATATGATGGATTGGAAATAGCCACTTTTGAACCAGATGTTAAGCCACTCCATGAATGTCTCGATAATTCTGTTGTTGTGTTTGATGACATTATACTGGATAATCAAAACAAGGTTAGAAATTTTTTACACAGGGCCGACACAAAAACATTGATTGCTTCTACCTGGCACAGACTTTTTCTAAAATACCGAAGCAGCTGATCCGAGACAACAGCAATTTTATATGTGTGTTTCATCAAGATCATACCAACCTCAAACACATACATGATGAATATGTAGGTGGGGACTTGAGCTACAATGATTTTTCCAAGTTTTGCAGTGGATGCTGGAACCAGGACAGTTATGGGTTTGTCACAATTGATATGACAAGAACACCTAATACTGGTAAATACAGAAATAAAATCAACAATTTTCTAGATATTGAAACATATATAAATAACCATGAAAAGGCCAATCATTGATGATCTTAAATTAAGAGATTATCTTGTAAAAAGATTTAAGGGATGGAAATCAGAGAACCGAGGTTTTTATGAGCAACACAAGCGCCCAGAACAGCCTATTATTGATGCTATTGGTGAATTAGGTAAAAATATCAAAACTGTTACAGAGCAAAATCAAAATTTGATCACAGAGCTTGTACCTGTAGCTGCTAGTAACATATTAGATTATCCATTCACCCCACTTTCTAGTATTCATGCACCTAGTCCTGTTGGTCCTAGAAGAATTGAAGCTACTCAGGTTCCTATTGAATTGGGTCTTCTTGCTCAAAAATATTTAACCACACCTAAAGACAACAAAGATGAGGTCTTTGGCTTATATGCTGACACAGAGCGTGATGGTAGCATCATACATAGAATTGGCAATTTCAGAGTAACATTTATGGGAGATGATCTAATTGTATATTCAGAATCTCGTCTTGGAGAAAAAGGTGCTTTTGTTAAGTATCCTGGAACACCTGGATTGTGGGAACTGATGACTAGGAAAAGGCCTGACAGCTATACAGATCAAGATTATGAGTATTACAAAGAAATATTAATAAAATCAGATGCTCTATACCAGAACAATGATCCCACACAAAAAAAGTCAAGTCTAGCAGTGGAGCAAAATACAACAATTTAATCAAGCCCATATGGTCACAAATCAAGACTGGCAGTGGAATCAAACATTACAACACCCTACCCAAAGAATTTGTGTGGGTTGATGATGTCAGGAAACTTGTAGATAGGTTATTGGTGATAGCTGGGGAGGAAAATGCTGGCAACCACAATTTTTACAATGAAAAGGTTGGAATTATGTACATGATAAGCACCAAATTATCTAATTTTATAGTGAATGACACTAAGGGTATTGGATATCTTATAAAAATTATTAATACTCTACCACCCAAATTTTGGAATATTTCTGAGGGTCGGGGCCTTGTTAATGACATTATAAACAAGCTGCCATTTGAACTACACATTCCAGGCTATCAGTATTGTGGTCCAGGCACAAAATTGGACCATAGATTAAACAGAGGTGATCCTGGTGTTAATCCCCTAGATGCTGCTTGTAGAGACCATGACATAGCATACAACACACATTCTGATCTTGACAAGAGACATGTTGCAGACAAGAAATTAGAAGAGGCTGCATTTGGTAGATTTGTAAGCAAAGATGCTTCTTTAAGTGAAAAAATAGCAGCATTGGGAACCACCATAGCTATGAACACCAAACAAAAACTGGGGTGGGGGTTGTGAATATGTATATAATAAACCTAGGATGAAGGCTAAGGGTGTTATGTATCAGATACCTTATGCAGGTCTCAAATCTCTTAAAACTATTGATAGCCTTTTGACCAAAAAGCAGCGCAAGAAAAAAATTCTTGTATTGCAAAGGGCCATGGTATGAAATTGTTACTTAGTACCCCCCAATTAAAAAAATTACAGCAATCTAGAAAATATCACGTGTGGGGGGATTTATATTTACTATCCCGGCCATCTTAGCAGCACTTGGGGCTGTTGGGAGCTTGGCTGGGGGATCAGCTGCCATAGCAAAAACAGTAATAGATGCCAAGAAGAATAGGGCAGAATTAGATGAGCAGAGGCGCCATAACCTGGCTATTGAGAAACAAGGCAAAGGTGTTAAGAGAGCCATGAATAAGTTTAAAAAAAAAACAAGAGCCGCTTACAAACCAAGATATTGAAGCTTTAATCAAGCCACTGGGCATCAAACATTTTAGAGGTGTGTACACGTCTGATTCTTTACCAGAACAACCACTCAACAAAGAGTGTGGCATTGTTAATTTGGATAAGTACAAAAATCAGGGCACTCACTGGATCTGTTATCTTAAATATTTAAAAAATGAGGCATTTGTGTTTGATTCATTTGGAGGTGTTCCACCTGAACATTTAATAAAATATCTAAATTCAGCTAATCTTTATTACAATAATGCCCGTGTTCAAAATTTCAAAGATGTTAATTGCGGACATTTGTGTTTATCTGTTCTTAGATATATGTCTCAAATAAATAAACCATCAATTGAAAATTTTCAAAAAGCCCTGTGGTATCTGAAACATCATGGGGGCATTCCATCTCACCAGCCAAAATTCAATATTGAAGCTCAGATTACATGATGACATAGTGTATCCCAAAACAATAGCTCTCAGAGCATTTTACGGCATGTACTTGATCCCTAATATTACACACCACAACAACACAATTGCAGTAGGGGATCAAAAAATTGTCAACACTCCAGGGCAATATAATCTATCTACTCTAAATGCTCAGTTACCTAGAGGTATAGTATTAACTCAAAATTCTGTCACTCACAGAGTAGAGATTGTATCTGCTACAGAAACAGTGGATCTGGGTACTATAGGAGAGCTGTTAGGCTTTGAGAACAATACAAAACTTGAAGCAGCCATCAAACACACTGCTATTAATATACCTAAATTCTTAGCCATAGAGACTCTGAATATTCACTGTAATGTGGCTGAGGGTATGATCACCAAATCAAATGGCATAGGCACTCACAAACAAACTGGCATCATTGCAACATTCAAACCTAACTCTGAATTTATGGAGCCCATCATCTACACTCCATCCCCAACATTATATTTTCCTGTGTGCCATAATAGAATAGATTACATTGAGTTGATGGTCACTAATGAAAAAGAAGAATTAGTTGATTTTGCTAGAGCCACAACAACTGCAATCATAGAAATTAATATTTAAATAAAAATACATACAAGAAGAAAATGGAAAATATTGGGAGTTATGAGCTACAATCATTCCCCCCAAACAGGAGGACCTTTGCAAATTTAAATCAACCCAACACAGAGATTGAGGTTGATCTTGATGTAGGGGATGGCTTTATACACCCCCACAGAGCAGATCTATACATCACACTTGATGTTGTAAAGCTCGATGGTACAGATTATCCGGCAAATTCAAATATAAGATTGGTGGACAATTTTGTGCCGCATCTGTTCTCTGAAATTGAGATCAGAAAACATGGTGTTGTTATAAACAGAGTGGATTATCCGGGTATTACCTCCACAGCTTTGGCCACATTAAAATTATCCAAAACCGAGGCTTTTTACTACAAAATAGGTGGATTTGAGGCTGGAGATAAAATATTATCTAAGAACCACACAGTATTGTTCCCCATGCGCCTGTTGCCAGGATTCTTCTCAGATTACAAAGATATTATGTGGAAGGGTGGTTTAAGAATCACATTTAGAAGAGCTGTCAATGATAATAATGCTTTGATGAGGTACAGTACATTAAACTCTACAGGGGAAGCTCTGCCTAATACCCTACCTGATAAGGGCAAGTGCATTATTCAGACTATGGAGCTAAGAATTCCAGTTGTTGAATATGAAGCCAGTTATGCTCTTAAATACAAAGCTGATATAATAAAAAATCCACAGGTTCCTTTACAATTTTATACATATCAATGTGTACAGAAGCCCGCAACTGGTACCTATTATGAGTTTGATGCTACAAATTCATTCTCCAGTATACAATATGACATGCCGGATTTTGTGGTGGTATTGTTTCAGACTGGAAGACACAATAATCAGGAAAAAAATTCAAGTAAATTTGATAACTGCAACATCAAGAACATTTATCTTAAAAATGGCAGAAATGAGGTATTTCCTGGAGAAAATTATAATTTAGACATGTCCAAGGATGATTTCCTTAAATTATATGAGGCATTTTCATCATACAAAAGAGTCACTACTGGCAATACTGACATGTATTACACACCAGATGAATTCAAAGCACAGAGGCCCATGTTTGTCATCAACACTTCAAAAAGGAAACAAGTTGTGGTTAATGACAGGACAAACATTAAAATTATCTGTGAATTCCACAATACACTCCCCGATGACACCATATGTAGTGTTATTCTCATTGGTGAAAAATCATATGTTTATGATTTAAGAAATGAGAGAGTCACAGAGCAATTCTAGAGGGCCAACTCAAACACAGAAGCCCCTTGATTACAAAGCAATAATACCAACATTTTGCCGTCAGGGAGGCCCAGACACTCTCCCAGGTTTGAAGCCTGGGGGCCTTTTTATTATAAAACATATAAGCCATGGAACTATGTTTACAGCACTTCTGCCAAATACAATTCAAAGTGGGACTTTGAAATGTGGAATAAATATCCTTGTAACTCTCTCTCGGTATATATTATCAGAAGAAGGCAAAATGAATTGGCTCGGGCAATAAAGAGTGAAGTTCTGTACTCTTCCAGTAAATTAGAGATTATATCTGCTGGCATGGTAATTTTCTCTGAAAGATGAAAGGGCATAGTGTAGATTATATGTCTTGCATGTCAGCAGATATAATCTCGCCGGCATGCAAGATTTATTGCTGGCCGAGACATGGGACTGATCAAAAGATTAGAAAAAACATGCAAGCAATTAATTATGCTTGCCCGCTCTTGTCCTATTGTATTGATCATGAAGTTTTTTGCTTGCATGCCGGCATATAAGTATATTTTCGCTTAATTTCAAGTATAGCCAATACAATGTCAAGGGGGACATATTTTTGACAAGCTTATAGAGATTCAGCCTTTGTACACATAGTGAAATCAATCTGAGGGGGGGCTCACCATTTCTACACTAGAATTCAAGATTCCTGGGATTTTGACAGAAAAACTCACTGTAAACAATAAGATCATATGGGAGCTTGGCATTGTTTTAAGTATAGGCAAATCGGGCTGTTGAGGCTTCTTCCTTTCTACACTAGAATTCAGAATTCATGGGATTTAAAAACATATCACACTTGAAGAATTGGGGTATAAGCCCCTCTTGGCATTGTTTTAAGTGTAGGCAAAACAGATTGTTCAATCAAATAACCTCTTCTTTTCTACACTTGTAAGTGGTCCTGGTTATATCACCAACCCCACTACTGTTTATGGGATGGTGGCATCATCGGACCATTTTGTTTTTTCCAAAACGAGGTAGGAGATGCAGTTACAGTGACTTGTGAGCGGTACCGATTGATGTTAACAAATTTTTTTGTGGCCACATTTAGATGAAATTGATTTGGAGGACATGTGGCTCCAACAAGACTTTGCCACATGTCACACTGCTAATGCCACTATCAACGTATTGCAAGAACAGTTTGGTGAAAGAATAATTTCAAGAAATGCAACTGTTAGTTGGCCTCCAAGAAGTTTTATTTATCTCCATTAGATTGATTTCTGTGGGATTATTTGAAATCTATAGTCTATGCAAACAGACCACGAACCCTTTATGCATTAAGATTGAAGATCAAACGCTGCGTTAGTGACATTAGGCCCGAGTTATTCCAAAAAGTCATCGAAAATTGGGTTCATCGAATTCATTCGTGTGCACGAAGTCGAGGTGGACACTTAAATAATATGTTATTCAAAACATAATGTAATAAACTATGCTTTAAAATAATATAAAAGTTTGGTTGTATCTGAAATATTTTTTTATTTTATTTCACTGTATAATCATGTCGTTCTTATTGAAAAACACTATACGTAGTCCAAAGTTTACTCGTAAACGATGTGTTCAAATACTTCCACAAAGTGAGGAGAATACTAATTGGTTGAAAATCTGGAGCGCTTACTGATTTGGTTATTTTAGCCAGGAGCGTATGGGAGCAAGTTTTCAAATTCTTGGGAATGAGCCAGTGTACTGGAATGTGTTGAAAATGTCTGCAATTGCAAATGAGATGTAGCAATACCCTTTAACATTTTAATAGAAATTTAATCTCCTCCAATTCCATTAAATTGTAATTTATTGTTTGTTGTTTGGACCCTTTACTGTGTTATAAAAGGAGAGATCGAAAGTATTGTTTTTCTCACTTTTATGGACATTCATGGAATTGATTGTACGTTTCTCTAAATTATGTTTTAAGTCTGATACGTTTTAGAAATGATCATTTGCGTTCCATAGTTTAATACAGGGTATCCGGGCTAGAGGTATACAAAAATACACACATATATTAAAAAATTCAATATGCTGACCAAGGCAGAAATTTATTTTATTTTAAAACATAAACTAAACGTAACGTTTCAATCTTCTAGCAAGGTCCTCTTCAGACTCTGTACCAAGTACAAATGAAACAAGGTACAAAACAGGAAGATATACACAAAAATCATTCCCCTCCAGACACAAGATTATTAGAAAGTTTTTTTTTCCGGAACATTCCAGCAGGTGGCTTTCCTTGTCAACTGTACTTTCACCTGACAGGTGATTTAGCTCAACATAATCTTGTGTTTGGAGGGGGAGTGATTTTTGTGTGTATATACTTCCTGTTTTGTATCTTGTTTCATTTGTACTTGATACAGAGTCTGAAGACGACCTTGCTAGAAGGTTGAAACGTTACGTTTAGTTTATTTTTTAAAACAAAATACATTTCTGCCTTGGTCAGCAAATTGAGTTTTTCATATCATGGAAACAAGGCTTAATGGTGTTATAATTACACATATATTTTAGCATCTCTAAAGTTTACTATCGACTGAGCACCATTACAAGACAATGCAAGGAGCTGTTTTCGTATTATCAGCAGTTATTTTTGTATACTTTTAGCCCGAACACCCTGCAATTTAAAAACATTGTTCATCACCTGCATTTGTTCATCCCAAGTTGGATATAAGCTATAAACCAGACCAAGGGTGGGTCAACCTCGTACTAATAAAAGATTTGTGTCGTATCACCATGTTCATGTTTTCAATCCACCAACTCTACACTTTTACACATGCATACATAATATTTTAACACTTTACCATTGCACATCGGCACTTTTAGTTGGTATTTAGATACATTGTATACCTATATTACAACTTTGCATATATGTTTTCATCCCGTTTCAGGTAGGGCTGTAAACGTTTCTGTTCGACTAACATTGTACCATGACATTGATGTTCAAGAAGAGAAAGGTGTAAGTTCATCTTACTTTGAAAACTAACGGTTGAAATCCATGAATTCATTTCATGCATTGTATGTAATTATGTAAATCTTAATTTATTTTCTCTGGAGTATTTTTCTTTACGGGGGCTTGTTCCAAATATTTTACACCTGCGGAGAGCCAAGAGGGGAACAATTTGGACCCCAACTTTTTCTGTTTTCGTGGTTTGTCTTCAGTATACGTCTAAAAATATTTATAAAATCATTATTGTAGGCTTTTAATGCACGTAGAAGATATCACGAAATATTAATGCACAATGAGCTAATTTTTACACATAAATTAATACAACTGAGTTATTCCATGCCAAATCAACACAGCCTGCAACTGACCAGCTCCGATTTTCATGAAATTTGGGGAATTGAAACTATGCATGGAACTTAGTAACTATGAAAATTTTTAGTCTCGTGCGTCTTGTAATTGTTAAATTATTCAAGGTCAAAGTTAGCAGAAATTGCCCTTTTTGAGCCCGCTTAGCTATACTAAATGTGCTGTAACTCCGCCACTATTTCGCCTAGGAAGCTCAAATAAAGCTTATTGTACAGGGCATTGAACAAGCTTTCCCGTGATATATAACAAGCCCATCTTTCGATAAAAATATAATTTTGTCACGTGACCTTGACCTTTGACCTTGAATATCTCAAAACATGTAATCACCAAAAATCGTGAAAAAAATATATTTGGTTCCTCATACCATACTCTAAAACATATCAAAAAATAATTGTGGGACTGCAATGGGATCAGAAGATACAAAATAATATGTTTAACTATGTGACTGTTAACAGCCTCATTACATGAACTATGACGAGTCAAAAGTCTTTTAACACCCCCTACAAAATGTAAAGGAGATATCCTGGTCATTAAAGAAATAGGTTAGGCACAGGGAGATCTCCAGCTGTGTGTATCAAGCGCAGGTCCGGCATATTGTTGACCGCCATATTGAATTCAACGCAAACATTTCAAGGGAAAGTGGGTGATGTGATATATCAAATCAGGCTAGAATTTCACGAGAAATGAAGATGCGAAAGTTTTTCCAACTTATTTTTAGGCAGCAAAAAATTATTACTGCATGCTTGTAATCATTTTCTCCTTTTCGAGGTGTTAAAAACAAAGTATTAAGAATGCTCCTAACGTGTCAGGAACTCGGCGAGATCACGCTGACATCTTGGGACAGAAAGAAGTATATGCACCATTGCATATGATTTTAATCAGCAACATTCACCAAATACTTGAATAGTGGAGAATACTGGGAAAAGTATCTCAAACAATTACGTGACACTTCCTTTGGAATGAAAAATTCTTCAGTGACGAGGCTAATTTTTATGTTCACGGTAAAATTAATAGAAATTATATACAATACCTGTGATTTGATAATCTACAATAGACAGATCCCAGCCGAATGGTTGTTGCTGGTTAGCTAATAATGTGGTATAGTGTATAGAGGACGGGAATGGTTGGTCCATATTCAACAACGGAACCTTAAATGGTGAGGGCTTCTTGGATGTGTTAAGTGAACAGGTTTTTCATCCTTGCTTACGGGATATGTCACTTTTCCAGAGTTTTGAAACAGGACAGTGTGTGACCACACTATGTGAACATTTTGGAAATTTCTTCATGGTAAATTTCTAGGTAGATTGATGGGCAGATGGGGATCTATTAAAAGGCCTGCACGTTCCCCAGATCTAACATATTAGGAGGACTTTTACCTTCAGAAACATTTGAAGAGAATGGTGCATGCACTAAAAGTCCCTGATATTGACCATCTGAGAGAAGGCATAGTTGCTGCTTGTGATGTTGTTGCGCCTGCTGCATTGCCAAATGTTATATGTGAGTGTGAGAGACGTCAACGAGTGTGCTCACAGGAATATTCACAACACTATAATGTGCATATATCATAAGTGAAAGATATGCGTATAACGTTTTGCTGCCAAAAAATAAGTTGGGAAAACCTTCGCACCTTCATTTCTCGTGAAATTCTAGCCTGATTTGATATATCACATCACCCATTTTCTTTTGAAATGTTTGCGTTGAATTCAATATGGCGGTCAACAATATGCCGGACCTGCGCTTGACACACACAGCTAAAGATCTCCCTGTGCCTAACCTATTTCTTTAATGACCAGGATATCTCCTTTACATTTTGTAGGGGGTGTTAAAGGACTTTTGACTCGTCATAGTTCATGTAATGGGGCTTTTATCAGTCACATAGTTAAACATATTATTTTGTATCTTCTGATCCCATTGCAGTCCCACAATTATTTTTTGATATGTTTTAGAGTATGGTATGAGGGACCAAAAATATTTTTTTCACGATTTTTGGTGATTACATGTTTTGAGATATTCAAGGTCAAAGGTCAAGGTCACGTGACAAAATTATATTTTTATTGAAAGGTGGTCTTGCTATATTTCACTGAAAAGGTTGTTCAATTCCCTGTACAATAAGCTTTCTTTGAGCTTTCTAGGCGAAATAGTGGCGGAGTTACAGCACATTTAGTATAACTAAGCGGGCTCTAAAAGGGCAATTTCTGCTAACTTTGACCTTGAATAATTTAACAATTACAAGACGCACGAGACTAAAAAGTTCCATGCATAGTTTCAACTCCCCAAATTTCATGAAAATCGGAGATGGTCAGGTTGGAAATTGCACATATCTGTGTTGATTTGGCATGGAATGACTCAACTGTACCTTGAGAGGAGTTACTTCCTTACAGGTAAAAAAAAAGGTAAAGTGCTCCCCTGTGCATAGCACCACGCCACGAAGGCGTATAGGGGGTGTGCGGGTAACGCCCCACATTTTCTTGATCCGGTCGTGAGTGGGGGTGATGTGATCAGCATCACGCCCCTGACCGCCTTTACCCCCCAGGGTTCCCCCAGGTACCCATGTTATTCGACACTGGGTGGACGCCGGTGCCTCTTCCAACGTTAGAAAAGTTCCCGGGTTTGAACCGGCCGGGGATCGAACCCGGGACCTCTAGCATGGTAGTCAGACGCGTTACCGACTTTCTTTTTTGAACAAACTTTTATTTTATCAGCATATATACAAAATATATCTGCTTTCTTACATAAATTCTGTTAAAAGTATTGCATAGAATTTTTAACATAGTAAGTAATATAGTAAGAGTTCCATTTTCTCTATCTGATACAACATGTTTAGCGTAAACATGCAGTTGTACCTGTAATACAAATATACGTTTCTTCATATATTAAATACCTGTTTACACTTTCACACCACAAATATACAATTATTGTAGTCTAAACAACACTGAGGTAGTTTCCAAAATACTCATACATTTTTGGATATTTTAACATTTTCCATTTGGTTCTTTTTAAATACTGTGTGAACAAAATGCTATTGCTCTCATACTTTTTACAAAACACATAATATATTGTATTAGCTATTAACCAAATTACTGCATTGTTTTTCTTTTCTGGAAAATATTTGAAATCTGGTCTTGTACACATCGACGGTTGAAAGTACTGGGGTGCTGTTCGACATATTTGTCCTAGATATGTCGTTAGGCATTTCCAAATTCCCTGTACTCCATTACATGTTACTATTCTATGTTCAGTGGTGTCTATCTCTCCACATATGTGGCATTTATTAGTTGTTAGTCTATTGATATTATGTAAGCGTTCATTAGTTGGTATAATATCATGTATTACATTGTACCAAACACTATACACTGATGTATCCAGAAATTTCTTATTTAAATTTTTCCAAATTTTGCCATCTGTTATTGGGAAAATGTTTTTCAATGCGGTGAGTCGGTATCTGCAACTGATTGTAAAACAGTGTATATAAGTATTGTCCTCCTCCGTAGCCGACCGGGTTAAGGCGTTCACTCGTCTTGAGATCGTTCGCTGCGGGACGGCGTGGGTTCGAATCCGGCTCTGGTCGGAATTTATTCGGCCTACGTATAGGGCCCGTGGCAACCCACCATCGTGAGAAATTGGGAAGCTCCGAGTGAGTGAGAGTAACCCGGTCGAGAAGACCTACAACAACGGCTGGGGGTTCGTCGGGCTGATCACCCGTCACCCCAATACTGGTCTGACACCTCCACGCTATAACAGGTGATGGAGGAACAGTGTTGGGAGGGAGACCAGCAGTCGGTAGGTAAGCCAAAGCCCTTCAAGGTGCTGTAGCACTGTGGGTTATGTATATAAGTATTGGGAGAGTTTTACGTCTTCACCTTTTGGCGGAAGCAGCACATAACTGAATTCTTGCATCAAACTTCGGAGATATAACGGTCCTTTTTTCAATCTACGTAGATCTGGCGGATTTTGGGGTGGAAATTCCTCCGTCCATAACTGTATCCATAATGATGACCGACTGAGCCACCGCGAACACAGTCAGTAATAATTTTCTCGGGAATCATCTGAACAATACAATGTGAAGGTAATAAAGTTGAAACATTTTTGAACATGCTTATTACAGTTGTAAACATTTCATTTTTCATTAATTTTGCAACTCTTGAGACTTAAATGTAACTGTTTCTATAGAATGTTCTTTGCAAATCAATTTATAGACGCATAGCACGCAGAGTACGTGGAATCAGCCTTCCTGTCCTTGGTTCTCGGACAAAATTAACATCCCCCGCGTTTTCTTCCAGTTAACTCACTCGATTCTATCTGCTGTCTTATTACTCCATGTATTGTCGAAGCGCTCATAACATGCAACTTTCGAGCTATAAAAAATGTTACATGAAGTGTCAAGCGGGGCACATGTTGTACCCCCAGCAAAGAAATGTTTATTTAAAGAGAAACTGCTACTTCATTTCATTTTAGTCTTTTATTGGTCTATTCTTCAGTTATTTAAAGTCAGCTATAAAAAATACCGACAAGCAAGAAACGCTAAGAAATATTACAGAAAATTCCGGCGGGGGGACAAAATGTACCCCGCTTGGCCTAAATGATGTCTTCGCAAACATCTTTTGAAAAGAGGCTATCGCCATGCTTTACGAATACAAGGCACTTAGCTTCCAATTCTGGTTAGTGCACGGATTAACATATTTGCACATTAATTTTGTCACTCTTGACTTAAACATAAAATTGAGGTAAGTTCGGAGTAGAAGCTGATGAAGAAGTACTCACGAGGAACATCCATACCCAGTCCGCATTCAAACTAGGAACAAAACGCATAATAATATCGAAGAAGAGAAACATTGAAATAAAATTTGTAGGGTATAGCAGTAGTCTGAGTTGAAAACAAATTATTATTATTAAGACTTTTAAAATGTTGTATTCTGAGAATATTTTAATTTGGGATGGTTGGATATGAAGTATGGTGTATTATTGCGATATTTGTTCTTGATGGCATGATTTTGTTGTAAAACTATGGATAAAAACAAAATATTACTAGCCAATATACAGGTATTGGACATTAAAACTGAAACACCTGGTAGAAAGCCATAATTTTTATTTAATAAGGTGTTGGGGTGCCTTTGGCGGCCAGTACAGCAGCAACACGACGTGGGAAGGGTCGATAAAGTTCCTGCATCGTGTGCAGAGGGATTTGGAGCCATTCCTCCTGAAGCACAGTGACAAGTTCAGCACGAGTACGTGGTGGAGGGAAACGTTTCCGCACTCGATCCTCTAACAAACCCCATAGAGGCTCAATAATGTTGAGATCCGTCGATTGAGCGGGCCATGGCAGATGTTCAACCTCACTATCATGCTCATCGAACCACTCTGTGATAAGTTTAGCAGTGTGAATAGGGCAGTCATCATCCTGAAACACAGCACCACCGTCCGGGAAGAGTGTTTGAACCATAGGGTGTAAATGGTCCTCCAGAATGGTCCTATAGTCCTTGGCAGTGAAACGACCCTCGAGAACAATTAGTGGGCCCAAAGTCTGCCACGATATTGCACCCCACACGATCACGGATCCGCCTCCATGTTTGACTGTGGGTGCCAAGCAGTCTGGGTTGTATGCATCAGAGGGACTTCTCCAGACGAACACTCTCCCTGTTGTTGAGAACACGGTGTAGCTGGACTCATCCGGGAATATGGCACGTTTTAGGTCATCCAACGTCCAGTTTTTATGTGTCTAGCACCACTGAAGCCGCTTTACGGCATTTGTGCTACTGATGGAAGGCTTCGGGATAGTAACCCTTCTATGAATGTTGGCCTTATGCAGATATCGACGGACTGTTTTCATGCACACAGGTTCTGTGAGGTGTGTATTCACTTCTGCGGTGGTTTTCCGTTTTCATGCAACAATCCTTGGCAATGCCCTGACGTCCCTTTCCGACAACTTCCGTTATCCCCTGCAGTTGCTCCTCCTGGATGAGGTTCGTCCTTCCTGTTCATATGCACACATCGCCCTGGGTACTGTAGATCGTGAGACGTCACAAAGTGTTGCAGTTTTGGACACAGATGCACCTGCAAGACGTGCCCCTACGATCTGCCCTCTTTTGAAGTCGGATATGTCCCCCATTTTACCGCTCTACACACACGATTTGACGTTCACTGACGAACCTCTTCTACTGGAGTGACTACCAAGGACCTGCAAACGTGACTCATTGCCCATAAGTACGATTTCAACTACCAGATGGCTCTGGTGAGTCCCACAAACATCTAAGGCTATTTGCGCAGGTGTTTCAGTTTAAATGTCCAATACCTGTATATTGCAGGTTCTATGTATGAGTAAAACTTCTTTGTCTATGTTAGTTTTTAAACTTCAGTTAGAAGCCATTTTCCGTTATATTGTTATCAACACCATAATCTACTACACAGTAATAATATATCTTATGACTAATTTCAAATTGTGAAATGTATAATAACTTCTTATGTGTGAAAGAAAACGAGAGAAATGTGATAGTATGCTCAAGGATTATCTATTACAGGATGGGACACTAAGCATATTCTCTATTGACTTGTGCGAACAGTTTTCTAATGCATCATAAACCACAGACTATACATAGACAGTACAAGCAGAATCCTCTGGCGGGAGAAGACAACGTACTCGAACAGTTAAGACCACTTTGTTATGTAAACGGGTCTTTCAAGATGATGTGTACACTAACGAACTCTAGGGTTAAATATAAGAAGTAGAGATGACGTCAGGCGTGATCTGATTGGTGCTGCACAAGACGAGCTCGAGTGTTCCAGAGCTACCAGGAAGGCTGAGGCACTCGAGTTCTGGGTAGAACGCCGATCTGATACACTGCACATACACTAGCGTTATTCCTGTAAGGTAGAGTTCGTTAAGTCTAATTGGTATTTGGTATGTGTCTTTAATGTAACTTAGATGAATTAAAGGAACGATAGAATGGTTCCAAAAGATTTTGTTAACCTTATTATATATTTCAATTTGGTTTCAATACTTGCAATAAAACTCATGTTAAAATATAACTTCATCTGGTTTCTTAGAAACATGCTGGTTTTAATTGTAACATCTGTATTTTTCAATGAACATTCTCGAGACGCATAGGACTATCTATAGCATGCTCCACTGCGCGGTCACATCAGCCTCGTTTCCTCACGTGAGTTTGGAAGGCACCGAGGGTGGTGATACAGTGAAGAACTATTGATTAATACGCATATCAATGTTTGAGCTCGATACTTGGAAAGCAAATCGACCTTTTTCATTGGAATCGGAATGTAATAAATAAAAAAGGGAATAACTAAAATGCTTGATTCCTGTCTTCGATTGTTCAAAGGAAATACCTAGAAAATATTCTAATTGCTTATACATTTACTAAATATATATTATATTGGATTATATATAATTCTTGGTATGCTCTTGTTGCTTAGCGACCAGTTGTTGAAAACAATTGAATAGATATAACAAGAACGTTTTGTGTGTAGTTCAAATCTCTTTAAATCGAAAAAAATTTAAAGTATTTATTTAGTGCAAATAACATCTATTTATTGATTTGCTTTGTTTTACTTCTCTTTTTGTGACACTTGTGGCTAATTTTCGAAGATGGGGATGAGTGATGACATGATAAAATTCATGAATGGACACTCACAAACATCCATGGCAAGGCCAGGATTCGAACCTGGGATCCCTGGCGTGATATGTAAATATATAATGTAAAATGCTGAAGCCTCTACGACACTAGCAAACTCTTCCAACCATCACAGATTCACATGATTAAAGACTACTACCGGGTGTACCAAAAACTACAAGTCTTCAGACAAGTAATATCGTACACATAATAATATCAAGACATATAAATATGAATGTGTTTTCTCTGAGGACATCAACTTTGTAGAAAATTTGACGGTAGCCTATACATTTTTAAGTTTGAAAAGAATCAGCTCTAAATAGTTACATGCCATATAATTTTGATTATATTTTTTAGTTATTAACAAAACATCTTCTTAAACAGTAAGTGTAGCAGCCTGCTAAATTTTATCTTTGAAATTACAATAGTTTCTCCTGTACTGATCATTGACACGAAAGCAGATACTTTGTTCTTCATGTCCATGAATATATCTTCATAAAAATGATTGTTTACTCATTAATAGTTCTATTAATCTTCAGGGTGTCAGACTGTTTACACGTGTCTACTTACGGTGGACCGACCCTCGGATAGAAGTGAATGAATGTATTGGAACCGGTACCACGATTTTACATCCCCATTATATTGAAACAATGTGGATCCCCGACGTGATGTTTCTCCCAGCTGAGGATGTGAAATCAGTGAGTAGCATGGGGAGTCAGATTTTGTTCGTCCAAGAGGAAAAGATGCTTAACCTCGTAGTGATGTAAGTAATAACGAAAAGTTATAAGTTACAAATGGAGCTGTTACTATGAAATGTACATTTCCCTTCTCAAACTAAAACCTTCCTCTCCTGGTTTCACCCAAGTTGTCTCCCTCCTTCTATCTCTGATTTGGCCACAGTAGTCTAGTCAGTAGATCGTCTGACTGCCATGCGACAGACCCCGGTTCGATTCCCCGGGAAGGGAGATGTCTAAGGTCGGATTTTTTTCACCTTGTAACAGCATACAACAGCCCTGTGGCTCAAGGAGCTTCAAATCAATGGGTACTTTGGGGCAACTAGTTAAAGGCGGTCGGAGCATGATGCTGATCACATCACCTCCAAAATTTCTGAGAACGTGAATGTGTACGTCTCTACTCATACATCTCCTAAATGTGCCCTTCATGGCACGGTACTATATGCACGGGGAACATTTCCTTTACTTTAAGTACCATCTCTCTCTCTCTCTCTCTCTCTCTCTATTTGTGTTTCTTTCTCCAATTTTCTTTCCATTTCTGTACCCCCTCCCTTTCTCCATCCCCTCTCTCCCTGTATATTCCACTTGTTTCCTTTTCTCGCACTCTCTCTCTATTTCTCTCTCTGTATGTCCCTCTTGTGCCCTTTTCTAGCACTCTCTTTCTCTATTTCTCTCTCTCTCTCTCTCTTTCTCTCTCTGTGTGTGTCTCCAAATACATCTTAGTCTCTACTTCTATCTCTATTATATTCCTTTTCTTCCCTCTCTCTCTTCTACTGTTCTCCTTCTGCCTCTCTCTCTCTTTTCACATTTCATCCTCTCCACTTCACTGTCTATGTTATCTTCTTCTCTCTCTCCTATGTATAACTGTGACCAAGGTTAGGCGCAGGGAGGAGCCGGGGAGGCACTTGCCCCCACTGAGATTCCTGGAAAGATTTCATGTAATTCGAATGGTGAAATTTTAGCAATATTTTACAACAAAAAATATTGTATTTTGTGACTTAGAAGCCTTAAGTTAAAGCAACAATTATTATTACTATTATTATTATACAAATAGGGTTACATTTAAACTTTCAGTCTAATATCTAATTATAAAAAATAGCTTTTTGTCCTAAATGAATAAATATGTTAAGTATACAGGTATGCAAATAAGTATGGATATGCAGAATATGAAAATTATAAATGTATGTAATTTTAAAAAATATACATGATAATAATAGCAATTTCAATAGCAGTAATATTATTACTACTACTACTACTACTACTACTATTATTATTATTATTATTATTATTATTGTTGTATATGTGTCTGTCTGTGTTTGCGTGCGTGCTTATTATTTGTTAGTTTAATTTTCTCTGTTGATATCCTGATATAAATTTAATTTTATCTGTCTTCAGGATTTTTCAAATAACTAATAAGCGAAAGAACTGGTCCAGGATGGGAAATAGAAATTTCAGCCGTTTCTGCTCTCTTTGTAAACCATAGATTTGGTTATTTTGAATCAGTGGTAATTATTGGCAACTGATTTTTATTATGTCAGACTCTACAATGATGATGATGAACAGTATTTTGTCTCCCGGACATTTCATTTAGTTACGCCAAAGAATATTTTTCTGAATAGTAAGCACTGCATGAGGATAGTGGAACGGTACCTGTAACGAATACCACTTAGATGTTTATTCTCTCTAAATAAAATGAAAATTCGTATGTCTGGTTTGGGCTCGGGCCATTAATTTTGGTCAATGGCAACATGGACAGTGGTGTTTATGAGAACATTTTAGAAAATAGCATGCTGCCCACACTGTGGAAACAGTTTGGAATGGGCCCTTTTATCTCTATCAGCACGATAATGCCCATGTCCATCGTGGTTTTAGGACAATCAGGTTGATGTGCTACGTTGGCCCGCTCAAAACCCCGACTGGAACCCCAAAAAATATCTTTGGAATGAACTGGAGCGTGGGTAGCGTGCCAGATCCACTCGACCAAAAACCAGCCATGAACTATTCACGGAGCTACAGGACGAATGGAATATGAATCGACCAGAAATATACCAGAACTTAGTGGAAAGCCTGCCCTGAGGAGTAAATGCTGTAATGATAGCTAAGGGAGTCCGACATCTTAGTTACCTGGCTGGTGTCTTTGGAATAAACAGCACTAGGTGTCCGGGGATATTTGGCTATATAGTGTATCTGTGTATATAATTTAATGGATGAATCATCGAATTGTTTCAATAAACATTCAGCACTTCGTTTCGGCTCCTGTGCAAAATGGAGTTTGGACTGTATCCACTGGATATTCAGATCTGTACATGGAGGATTTTCTCATGTAAGTAGTAGAGTTCAATAGTGTCATATTTTTTTTAAAATTTATTAAAGATTATTGTTTTGTAGAACATTTTCAAATTTTCTCAAACTTTGTGTCATCATCGCTTCACCATCCTCAGATATTGAAGGCCGGTGTGATTGAATTCCCTCCCTTTGGTTTCTGGATTCCTTTCTGATGGTTAATTGTATATTCGTGGAGGGATAACATCCCGATGTATGAAGATTACTTACTGTAATCATCTCCACCCACATAAGGATTGTTTGGAAATATCACAATGTGTGTGATGCTAAACATTCTTACGGTAACTATGCAAAAGCAAATCACTTGAAAATTCACTTCGAACTTCTACAAGAAATTTTGCGTTGGTGTAATTTTAGCTTTTTCGATTTCTAAATATTTCTTTATAGAAGTGGAATTTCATAAAACAACTTTAGCTCAAGCTGCAGGTCCATAGCAACTTACTATTTTTTCTCCAGAAGCAAGAAATCCATTACAGATTAATCACTGCTTATGAAATCTGTAATAGTGGACACACACTCAGCTAATGTTTGTATGCATACGTGTTTTCTTCAACATTGGTCACTGATTAGGGCTGGGAAGTTGATGACCTTAAAAATGTAAAAAAAACAAAAAAAAAACTATAGAATGACCCTTAAAATTATTAAAAAATGACCTAAAATAACTTTCGCTCTTAAAATGAAAGCTGCATTTTTTCAAAATGTCAGTGAGTAGTTAAATAATTAAGACAAAACCTGTTGATTGGTGGGAGCAAAGGGGAAAAAGCAATTAAGTGCTTATGTGTTTTTTATTATTTTTACTTCAAGGCTTTCCTGTGTAAGTCATTCCGCTCCTTTGAGAGTGGACTTTGCACGGTACAGTCGTAACGATCTGTAGAATCTTTGAAATATAAAGTACAAAGATCCATAGGCGTAGCTAGAACTTTATATTTGGGTGTGCACAAAGAAAAAAAATGAGGTCTTGTAACTTTTTAATAGCATATTTTACAACACAATCACTTGGCTCTTTAACTGCACTGTTGTTTGTAAAGGAATATAAATTCACTAAATGACAGTGTTGAAAATTTCTGAATATATGTAGTAGAAAAAATCAAATTGCATAGAAATTACACACACACAAAATGTTCATAAATGTTACAAACAAATACATCAAAATACACGTCATCTATAACAATAGACGTCTGTCAAAAGGTACAATGTTCTTAAACTCATCAATAACTTCATTTACATCAATAGACAAAGCTTTTTCCTGTTCCACAAATAGCACGAGCAGGGCTTCCAATCTATCCTGCTTCTGAGTTGCTCTTAATTTAGTTTTAACTTGGGTCAGCTTGGAGAAAGCTCTCTCACACACGTTCAGCTTGTGATAGGTATAGAAGAAGGTGCTGCAGTACAGAGTAGAATGCAGTAAATATCTTCTTGCTCCAATGACATCAAAAAATCAAAAAACTACAGACACTCGTTTCATCAGCGATAATGCACACGTTTGTACCAAGTAATGATATTTTCAACTTCTTACAAACTGCAGCTTATTTTCTCTCTTATTGAAATATCTGTCTTTAATTCTCTTTGATAAAGCAGCCCATTAGGGTGTTCCCAGGCACACCCGGCACACCCCGTAGCTACGCCTATGCAAAGATCTCAAAATCCAAGATATTTAGTCATCACCTTTCCAGACAGGAAATATATAGAAACATCTAAGGAATGTCTTGTCAGACGTTGCCGAGCTTCATTGATCGCCATCGTTGTAAACAGGTGTAAACAATTGCAATCAAGGAAGAGACTACAGGTAAATTAGTCGGCATTATTGAGTAAATTCGATCGGAATAAATGTCTGGGAGGACGAGAGTCAGTGAGCAGTCAGTCGCAGTCAGTTTTAGAACGAACATTGAGAGGAGAGTCACGGGCATTATATGGAGAGAGGGAGAAGTACGGTTGGAGGAAGAACGTGTTGATGTGAGTAAAGACTCTTTTGTACAGTCACGACCATTAAAATTTCATCGCAGATATTCAGGTATACATTTCAATTTGCCATGCTGATCCAGTCTTTCGGGGTTTAGAACTCAAAGTGTTGTGTTTTGCCATTCATATGTGTGTAGTTAGTACCTCTCGCACCTTACCATCAAGCTTACCGTGAATAGCGAGTTGCTCCACAGTCAGTGAGCTACATCAACCCAGTTCGATCCCCCATACCAAAGGTCATGTTACGTGGTGATAGATGCGGGTTTCAGCACGTTATCTTTTCTCGTAGCGACCCCTGGGAAAATGTTACGCAGTAGTCGGTCAGCATCTGATAATACAGTTTTAATTCGCGTACATCACATTATGTTTTCTTTATATTGTAACTAAAACCCAAGATTAAATCGATTATAGTGGCCAGCGAGAGAGCCTCAAAGTAAGCTTCACACAAAATATTCCATGTGCCGAAGGAAAAAATTACCGCAATTATTTATTTGATCCATTGACAAATTTGTTAAAAAAAATATTGTGCATTTCCATTGACCGTATTATCGATTAATGGCTATTTGAATTGTTTTTTAGGCCCACTTAATTCACTTTAAGGCTAATCGGGACTGGACATACAGTTTAAAGTGAGATCCGAACCTCTATGTGCCTCCACCCTGTATCGAACCCGGTACCCCCTGATTACAAAGGTGACGACGCTATCACGGCGTCATCAGGGAGGTCTCAATTAATGGCGAACTTGCTAAGCTAAAAAGAATAAGTCAGGAAATTTAAATACATGAATTATGCTACCAAACATATTTGCAAATCATGAATCAACTGGGGAGAAGAAAATTAAACCTCAAAAATCAAGAAAAATGCAATAAAAACGTCAAAATATAATGACAAATGGTCTAAAAACAAAAAAAGGCCGAAAAAGTAAAAAACAAATGCAAAATCAAAATAATGTGCTTTTGGTTCTAACTTATGGGAAACGGACTTATATCAGGTTGAGCATTGTTTCCAAGGCTCTGAAAAGAAGATGAATTGCCATCAACTTCTGAATCCTACTTATAAATGTTTTATGCAGGGTGTTTCAAATGTCGTGCAACTTGTTTACAACATACAAACTAGGATATTCACGACGGGTTTTGTACCATACTGGATATTCTACAAATGTAATCCTTTCTGAATTTGGAAGGAGTCAACAAGTTCCACTTCATTGTAGTATAATGGGAACAATGAATACTGTATTTTTCTTCAACAAAGGCATGAAAAAATACTTATTTAGTCTCTGTATATTGTAACTAAGCTGTAAAAAAGGGCCCATCTCATTGTAGTCACGCTCAATCTCAACTGCATAAAGCAGGACCTACTGTATACAGATTGCCAGTGAAAGTAAGCTGTTGTCCCAGTCCATTCTTCTAGGAAATTATTTTTACGAATTCAAACCAGAACATAGATCTTTTCAATGTTATTTTTAACAATGCCAGAATATAGAATTCTAATAGACAACTAGTTAATATTTCCCTTTCCTTTTATATCAAATTCAAATAAATTTATATTCTACAACTCAGTTGATTAATAATTGGGGGACAATACGTGAGTAGTGCCTGCGGCCATACGACCGAGAATTATAGATTAGCTTCCTGGATACTGAAACTAATAACAATCTAAATATCAATTGAAAATAACAAACCTAATATTGGACAAAAAAATAAATATCTAATTATAGAATTAAAAGGAACCCCAATCTACTTACATCCCCCATCGGATAGCCACACTCACCATTCACGTGTACAGTAAGAGTCACTCCACTCTTTCCCCCTTAACGGGTGCCTCCCGACTGAGCAGGCTTGATTCTTCCTCATGGCTCTGAGCATGCTAGCCAATCAAAATGAGGCAAGACGTCATACAATGATACCAACTCACTTTGTGGGCAGGGGGTTATAATATGAATGGTATAACAAAGAAGTAATGCCACACATATGTAGTGGGTGATACGCCTTGCTTATATTCAACATGAATATGTTTTATATGTTTGTGTTAATGTTACGAAACTTATAGTTTCTGGATTTATGTGTGATAAAAATGATAACGGAAGCGGAAGTTTTTTCCGGCTTCTAGACATTTGTACAACTATGTACAAATGCTGGCTCGACCAGGACTCGAACCCGGGTCTCTGGCAATCCGTGCCATTGTTCTACCACTTTTTTTTATTAAATGAATACCCCTACGCGATGGTATCCCCCGTCATTCACACTTTTTCAACTTTTACACTTTTCAATTTTTACAGTATTCTCAGTTTTTCACGTTTTTGGACAAACACAAACACCCATGCATTACATGGGACTCGAACCCGGAACCCCTGGCGTTGCAGCGCGCTGTGCTAACCACTCCGCCACGGAGGTCGACCAGCACTGAGCTACCGAGCCGGCCTGGCTTCCCCTGCATTTTCGCTGACGATGTTTTACCTGTGTGAAATCGTCTCTGCAAGAGCTACTGTAAAGGGATCTGTTGCCTTTGAAACACAGTAGACGTTGACGTTGCCTGGTTCCTCCCAGCGTAGAGATGTCAATCCATTAAATTAGGCACACACAGGAGATGTACTATGTAGATTTTCAGCGAAATAATGCAGACTCGATCAGGACTCGAACCCGGGTCTCTGGCAATCAGTGAGGTAAAACAGTGTCAACGAAAATGCAGGGGAAGCCAGGCCGGCTCGGTAGCTCAGTGGAATTTAGTAGTTCTTCGTAGATAAAGGAAGTTGAAGATAGTGAAATGGGTTCAAGTCTGATGTCTGATAATACGGAGACAAACGCGGAGAAGGTTCCCTCCCTTTTTGAGCTGAACGGAAGTGATAGTTCTTGTATGGTGTTTTATCCGACTGGTGTTATGAAACTATCCAGTACAAAGCAATTACAAAACCCATTGCCTGAAAACATCCCCGATTGTTCCAATTCAAACTTAAGCAAGAAACAGGTTGGCAAACACAAAAGGAAGAAAGGCCAGGCAAAGCATGAGGTGACTTCACTCTCTGCAAAAAACCCTGAAGATCGACAAAACCGTAACAGATTCTTTATGAATGATCTTGCACCTGAAATTCCAAGCTGTGCTGAACACGTTATCCTTGCTGGTGATTTCAACTGTGTACTGTTGCCCAAAGATCAGAGACCGGGATTTAATACATCAATTGCCTTACAAAATATTGTTAGTGGGTTTAAATTTTCTGATGTGTGATCTACCATTCACACAGCTGTGACTGGTTTTACGTATATGAGAGATAATTGTTCCTCTAGATTAGATAGAATATATGTAACTCAATCTTTGATATGTAATGTCTCTGCTATTCAAATTCAACCAGTGTGTTTTTCGGATCACACTGCGGTAGTTATGTGTTGTTAACATTAACTTGCCTTCTATTCAACACGGATATGGCTATTGGAATTTAAATCCCTCCATGATTGAGGATCACACTTTTCAACTTGAATTTAGTAAAACGTGGCAATATTGGGAAGCTCTTAGTCAGAAACAACGTGATTTACCTACGTGGTGGGATACATATTTAAAGCCAGCAATCAAACGTTTTTGTATTCAATATTGTCGTGACAGTACACGTGATTGGAATGTCAAATATAATTTTTATTATAGTCTTTTGCGTGAAATGCATAATGAGGCATTGCAAGGTAAAATGGTTTCAACTGAAATGAAACATGTACAAGCTATATTGTTTCGAATGCATGCCCAAAAAAGAGCAGATGTAAAAATTCGAAGTCGAATTTTGCCATTTGATTTACATGAAAAGATGTCATTAACCCATGTGTTACGTGAACGTGCTCGTGGCAAAACTCAAATGATTCATAGTATTACAGATACAGCTGGTCATAGATTTACACACTATCCGGATATCAAAAATGTTTTTTATGAGTACTTTAGAAAGATATATGATGTATCGGTATGTAACAGGGACCATGCTGTCTCATTTGTGAACAATTTGCCAGATACTCTGACGGATGATGAGCGTCAGATATTAGAATCAGATTTCACTAATGATGAGGTTCATGCAGCTGTAAAACAAGGATCAAAAAATTCATCTCCAGGTAGTGATGGGCTACCTACCTCCTTCTATCAACTATTTTTGCCTACTGTTGGGAATTTGTTCACAAAATGGGTAAACGAGGTATTTCGAAAACATCGTCTTGGTAATACTTGTAATACTTGTTTCAGTATTGGTCTCCAAAATACCGATACCCACGAAAGTGGAACATTATCGTCCGATTTCTCTGTTATGTGCATATTACAAAATATATTCACGATGTTTAATGAGACGTTTACTTCCATATACAGAGTCTATTGTGGGTCCTGCTCAGTATTGTTATGGGGAAAATAAAAATATTGTATAGGTGCTGCAAACAGTACGAGAAGTAATTATGGGTTATCATTGTGGGAATGTTGGGGGGCAACGTGCAATGGTTGCTCTAGACCTTCAGAGCGCCTTTGATAGCGTCAATCATGATTATATGTTTGAAATTCTAAAACGATTTGGTTGTGGTAATGTATTTCTAAATGCTATCAAAAGTTTGTATGTAAACGCTGCTTCAAAATTAATGGTTTCTTAACTAGCACCTTGCCTATAAAACGAGGGGTATGACAGGGTGACCCTTTGTCTATGTTTTTTGCTTTGTGCGGAATTGAATCCTTTTTTACAGGAACTGCAACACAAGTTACAAGGTCTCACCTTGCATTCTGTAACCTTAAAAGTACTAGGATATGCTGACGATGTAACTCTATGTATGAGTTTGCCTCATGATTTGACGACATAATATAAATTACTAGAGCGATATGAATCAGCATTAGGTTTACATATTAATTATAATAAAACTCAATATCTGTCACTTAGCGACACACACGTGACTTCTATGTTATTACCATTCAGAGAAGTTACGTCTCTTAAAAATCTTGGTATTCATTTTTCTACTTCGTTCAATGAGATGATAGAACGTAACTATGCTCCGTGTATAAATTCGCTGAAAGTTATTTTGTGGCAACCTCAGTCTCAAGTCTCGGGTTGCGTTCGTAAACATGTATGCTTGCTCGAAACTATGGTATGTTGCGAAGTTACTTCCAATGAGGAAAATCGACTACACATAGATCAGAAGTGCTATAAATTGGTTTGTGTGGGCAAAGCACATATTCAGGGTCAGCCACGAGACGCTTTGTTTACCTCTGCAACACGGAGGATTAACCTTGACCAATATTGAGCGGAAGAGTCAAGCTCTTCGAATACGCAACGACATTGCAACACTAGTGAATCACACTACTTGTTTAACTGCTGTCGTTATGAAGGAAATGCTTCATGATATCGAACTGATGTCGCCCATTTGTGTTGAACGTATACCTAAAAAATATAAACATTTGCGAGACTCGATCGTGGAAATTTGTTATCAATGACTCACTTCGAAGGATTTTGCAGTACCTACAGTGGCAGCTCTTTATAAGCGTTTCTGCGTGTCTGGTATGATAACGTGTAAAGTCACTCTCCGAAATCCAACAGTAAACTGGGGTCAAATTTGGAAAAATGTCCATGCAAAACATATGCCTTCTTATATTACGTCTGTGTGGTATAGTGTTTGTACATGATCTTGTGGTTACTGAGACGAAATTATGTAAAATTCGGTTATCGGACGATAACTTATGTATTCATTGTAAATGTGAGGGGACGATGCATCATTGGTTAAGTGAATGTATAAGAACTAGAGAAAATTGGAAATATTTATGTGTCCTAGTAGGCAAAATGTGTCGATTGCCGCCTCATTGCATTAACGTACAGTTTCTATTGTTACCTAACTTTCACTACTATCCTGAGACTAAATTGAAAAGTGTGCAGTGGATTTTCGGTCAATATATTTGGTTTGTATGCAAATATAAGGAAATGGATTTTCATGAGCAATTCTTTCAGTATATAAAACACCACTATTACCAACATAGTGAAAATAAGAGGAAAACTTTATTTAGTAACTTTTTGACAGTTTTTACTGAACATTAACATGTAAAAGTGTAGTCATTCATATGTGATTTTCAGTTAAATATGATTGTATGTTTGTTTCTGAAATAAATTGTTAAAAAAAAGTGGTAGAGCAATGTCACGGATTGCCAGAGACCCTGGTTCGAATCCTGGTCGAGCCTGCATTTTTCGCTGAAAATCTACATAGCACATCTCCTGTGTGTGCCTAATTTAATGATCTGTACAACTGTCTCATCTTTTATTAAATCTGTGGCCAAGGCAATGAAATGTTGGAAGATTGACAGTTCTTCGATTCAGCAGATAATGTGAATTGTGTTAAAAACGCTGTTTTAAAAAGAAAAATCGTAGCTTCTTGTAATGTAATTATATTCCCAGTGAATGTTTAAAATTAAAAGATTTTATTAAACCTCTACAAGGGCAAGAAGTTGCTCGTCCTGAGTAACAATAACACACAGGAGAGTCTCATAACTCCACCGCACAAGGAGATTTGGTATCTACCGTGACGTAGAAATCCAGGGGCGAACACCGAAAAGGAACGTCACAGGGTTAAGCAATGGGAACATTTTTCACATGTGTTTTGCAGAGGTTGTAGAAGAATGAAACAATGCCACTTACAACAAATAATTAGTAGCAAATAAACAATTAAATGATAGGAACCTATGTTTTTACAAGCTACCTATTAACAATAAATCTGTCTTCCAAAATGGTTAGGTTCATTCTTCGCGTAGGTCAGATGCCCCACTAGGAAAAATGTCCCGCGTGCTGTAATTCAGCGAATTTGTCCAAGAACGTGTTTTTTTGTTATTCGTTGTTGTCAGGGACAGCCTTTGTGATATTATTTGCAATAATGGAGACACATGTTATCTCAAGAGTAAGGTATCAACTTTCTATTTACAGTTGTAGTTTTACAATAACGTTTCATTTTGCCTCGTTTTATGCTGAAGGTGAAAGAAACGAACATGGCTTACGATTTCACGGCCATGTCTTCTCTCCAACGAGCGCAAGAAATGCTCTGTTCTAGAGAAAGGAGAGATTTCCGATTAATTCCGTTCAAGGAGAAATGCCTCACTTTTTCTTCTTCATAATGCACTTTGTAATATTTAAATAGAAGAGAAATTAAGATATTTCATAAAATCTAAGAAAAACCCAACATATTACAAGCAAAAAGTAAAAAATCATTATTAAGGGAAATCTTCACGATAAAGCGTACAAGTTGAGGCAATAAATGATGCTCTGGGATACTCATCTGATGAGGATAAAGTGAGCTCATAAGTAGGAAAGAAATTAAAATGTTTAGAATGCCTGAAAGACTGGGAAACAAGAATATTGAGAGCACTCTGTCAGAAGTGTTTCCACGAAACATGCATATGGTATGGTGACAGGTGTAATACTTGTGAGAGAAAGAGGAAAATAAAGAACTAAGAAGAATAGACCTGAGACGAGTATGAATAAGTCTACTTAGTCTATTTTTATATGTAGTTTAAAAAGCAAATTTTTAATATATTTTCAAATTTTCTTTTAGGTTTATGTCATGTTATGATTTTGAAGCATTTTCTTTCCATTAAGTAAAAATATTACTTTGATAATGTACATGTTTGTCACAATAAGACGCCATTTTAAAATTATTTTAGTTTACTTTAAACAATATCTATCATGTTGGCATCTCAGATTGAATTCTCAGGAGAGAAGGAAAAACACATTACTTAAGAAAATACTCAAATTTCTGGTTATATTTTATTTACAGGAAGAGTAACATTTTCCTTTAAAAAATACTACATTATATTTGGGTTAAGACATAACCATACCAATAGACTAAGAATGTATGTGTTAAAGCCTATTGTTTCTTATGTGTGGCAACTCTTCGAATTTCTTTGCATTAATACATTTCCATTTATTTGCAACGTTGTGCAATTTTAAAAGTTTGGACTTTACAAGTATAATATTACTGTTATTTGTTGGTTTATTCATGTGATTTCATGGACAATATGAAAAGATTTATTAATTTCATGTCTTGCTTACTAGCTTATGCTATACTCTGTCCCAGCTAATTGTGGAGGAAGGCCGCGCATACCGTCAGGGAAGTGAAGGAAATCGAGTGGCCAAAGCAACGCAGTACACGTTGTTGGGAAGGCAGTCACTTCCCACCACTCCACGTAGCCCCGTTCCCTCTCACGTGTTCATTGGTGGAGCCGTCTCGCGTCACTACTTGCGCAGAGACTTGATTTCGTTTGCCTACTCTACAGTTAGCTGGGACAGAGTATATACTATTTACTAATACAATTGTTTGTATTGTAACACTTGCCTAGTGAATACTTACATACTGGCTGTATGGTGCATTTCAGCAAGGTACATGTCACACCAGATGAATCTTATTTGGAACAAAAATCCAATAAACTTAAATATTATCACAAAAAATGAGGACAACAAACTAACGCTTCCCAACTATGTGGTAGAATTTGCTGTTAAGACTGAAGATGACGAAGGTAAATAGAATAAAACATAATGTTATAATGTAGAAAAGAGGAGGTTAGTAAAATTTGAATTGAGATAGAAGTTTCTCAAGTGCTTACTATTTCAAGTATGCATCTAAATCTAGGAAATGTTACAACATGAGAGTGGTACGTGATATTCCAATATGAAGAAAAACTTATCACAATTTATATCATACATTATACATGCTTTGTGTGATCTATTTTAGTTACAGGCAGAACATCAAAGCAATCCGTACCCTACTTGGTCCAGCATGTCCGTTCTGCCTGACGTCATAGCAGTTACAATAGGATTTTTCAGCTTAGAGTTATGAGCAAGAGCAAGGGAAAACGTACACAGAAGTAGTTAAGGCACCTTCATGGCCTAGACGGAGTTTTGTCAGTCTAATCTACGTCTTTCAAATCAAGCAATTTGATTAATATAAGTCGATGAGGGATAGGGGAGGGGGAGCGCAGTGGAGTTGAATCACAGTATAAGCTAACCCAGCACGGACGTTCTTCCGATTTATTTATATTTCAAAATATTTCCCTATCCTATCCTATGATTTACCGATTGATTGGCAATAATAGGTTAGTGTATACCGTTAATACCCCCCTCTCTCTGTTTCTCTCTCTTTCTCTCTTGTTATCCTTTCCCCCTCCTTCATAGAGTAAAACAGAGGTTAGCATATACGAGGGTTGTTCTGAAAGTTCTAAGAATCGGTCAGAGATGGCGTTGCAATCGGAACAAAAGCATGTGCATTAGAAGGCCATATCTGTTCTGAACGTGCAGGGAAAAGTTCATGGCTACTCTTCCAATAGTTTGGTTTCCGTAGGCACGTGAAGGAGCAAAAGTACAAGGACGTGACAACATAGAAGAAAAGGAAGTTTGTGTGGTCATCAAGTTTCTGGTGAAGAAGGGATTAAATGCGACAGTCATCAAAGTCGAATTGGACACAATGTTTCGCCTCGTACTAAGGTTAGCTCATATCGTGGTATGTCTCTCTATTGTCGTAACTCCCTCCCCATTTCTGATTTACATAGTAATATGTTACGTCATCATGTGACTTGCATTAGTTCATGCTGTGACGCATATCTCTAGTCGTCCCCTACCCATTTCTGATTCGTTATAAACAATATTTATTACATAATAGGTTACCTTATATTTTAATACGCTACAAAATATAATATTATCACCTGACTTAGGTTAGCTTATGCTGTGATACTACTCCCCTGCCCTCTCCTCCCCTATTCCTCATCGACTTAAATTCATAAAATCGCTTAAGGCGATCTCCTACTTCGGCGAAAAGTTTGAGCATTTTCCATGTAAGCTTATGGGGGTAACATTGGTCAGGGTTATCTCGAGAACCAATCGACAGAAATTTTTCAAATTTTAACTGAACACCGAGAAAGGATGTTTCTAGAGAACCACTGATTAATATTTTCATTCTCTGCATCAACGTCCCGAGAATTAATTAATTTATTTTTATTCGTATCTTTTTTTTTCACTTTTCTTGGCAGGGCAACACTGCTGCCGGCCGGCGAGCTCACTGAGGCAGGTTAGGTTAGCAATACGACGAATAGGCCATGGCCGTGCCTTAAGTATTGACAACATTAGTAATGTTTCCTCTCATGACGATTGGGTGACTTAGAAGTTCAGCGGAATAATTTAGTAAATTCTAGCAAATGCATTGTAAGTTTGATATGTATTGTTATTTACCATGCTACCAAACATTGCTGTTTTTTTCTTATCTCTGATGGTATCCTTGAATTTATTCGTTCAAGTTATTGTTATTGTTTAAAAGTTATTGAGTTGGTATTTTAACTCCACTTTCTGCACTGTAACGCTAATCGGGGTCCAAGTTCCTTTTGTTTTATTGCGATTTCATCATGCTACAAATGCAATTTTAACATGGTTCGATTTCGATTTACTTCTGTAAACACATACTGCGGAGTTTTAGGGATTATTTAAGATTTGGTTCAATATATGCTTTCGTAGTTAGATTGTGCAGGGAAGGTTTGGTTCTCTTAGCATTAAAATGAAGTCCCTATATGCATTCTACTAATGTTCCGATTGACTTCTACATGAATTCCCACTAGTCTACGATACTTACAGTCGCTTGTCAACGGAAAGTACATTGTCCATGGGAAGCACGCATGCTTGCGTAAGGTAATATTTAAGTTGTTGATAACTTTTTAAAATCCAAACAGTGCTCCATTATTTTAAGGAAGATTCAAATTTCGTGTTACAATGATAGCCAAAATTCTACGATAATTAATCTTCCTGCCAGGAAAATTTGAAAAAAAAATCATTAAACAGTAGGAAACATTAGCCTATTCGGGACTGGACCTACAGTTTTAAGTGGAATCCGAACCACTATGTACCTCCACCGGGTATTGAACCCGGGACCATAAGCGTGCACAGACCCTCTGATTAGTGGACAAAATACTTGATGAAAGTTGAGTCGGAAAAGAAAAACATCATTTTATCTCACTGTTTAATTTCATTGCATTGATAGGTATATACATATACATACATACACACACACACACACACACACACACACACACACATGTTCTGTGTATATATACCGCGTGAGGCACCTAAAAGTACCACCTGAAATAGCGAAGAAACCAGAAACAGTAGCGATGTGAGGTTTGCGGGAAACAATAATATCAAATGGGGCTCGTAAATCGGAGGTATGGGGTGGGTCGAAAAATATCGACAAATGGGGCATCTGGAGCAAAGTCATATTTTTTTAAATGGAACGATATACAATAACATGCATAATATAAAAGAGCACACGCAGAGAAACACAACGCCGTTGGTCTCATGCATCTACTGCACATAGGAACGAAGATATGGCCATGTGAAAATATGTAAACAAACTAACAAGTGGCCCACTTGACCGTCAGTACCACGGCATGTAAGACTTCTCAGGTGCCTGACAGAACTGCCTTTACGCAGAGCAAGTTTTGATAGGAGGTCCACGAGATCGTGTTAGTTCATAGCAAGCAGTCGTAGTGGTAAGAGCGAAGATTATGGTGTTCACAAACATAGAAAAAGCGGACATGATCCTGATTTATGGGGAATGCCGAAAGAATGCCTCAGAAGCCTACCGTGTGTACGCAGAGAGATATCCGGACAGACGACAGCCATCTCGACGTCTGTTTGGTAAGTTATTTATTAAATTAAGACACACCGGAAGTGTAACACCACGAGCACGTGTACGGAACAAGCCAACTACAGGTGAGGCAGGTGCAACAAATGTTCTCGCCGCTGTTGCTGTGAATCCGCACGTTAGCCCCCGTGAAATTGCCAGGGATGCTGGGATGAGTCAGCGAAGTGTATTGCGCATTCTGCACACATACAAGTTTCAGCCATATCATATCTCCCTCCATCAGGAACTTCACGGGAATGATTTTGTGGACCGTGTTCGGTTTTGCACATGGATGTTAAGACACGACACACCCGATTTGTCACGTATCCTCTTCACTGACGAGGCAACTTTTACCAATCATGGATATGTCAACCTAAGGAACATGCACTATTGGTCGGTGACAAATCCACATTGGCTTCGCCAAGTGGAACGCCAGCGCCCATGGAGTGTGAACGTGTGGTGTGGTGTAGTGGGTGAACATCTCATTGGCCCTTTTTTTATACAAGGGACACTGAATGCTGACCGATACATAGAGTTTTTACAACATGAACTGCCTGTACTATTAGAGGACATACCACTTCAGACTAGGAGGGAAATGTGGTACCAACATGACGGGTACCCAGCTCACAGTGCAAGACGCGCTACAGCATGTGTGGAAAATACATTTCCAAATCGTTGGATTGGACGTGGAGGGCCTGTCAAATGGCCCGCTCGTTCCCCAGATTTGTCACCGTTAGACTTTTTCCTGTGGGGAAAGCTGAAGGATATTGTCTACCGGGATGTGCCAACAACTCCAGAGGATATGCAACACCGCATTACTGCGGCCTGTAGGGACATTCCCAACGAGATGCTACATTCTGTGCAACGATCTTTGCGTGGGCGCCTCGTTGCCTGTATCGCAGTTGACGGCCACCACTTTGAACACACACTTTGACAGATTTTCGCTTCTTACGCAGTGGTTCTTCGACATACTGTCATGGTCATTTTCATTATGCTATAACACTGTCAAATACATGGTGCTGACGATGTCTACTGTATTTTTTCTTCCTTTAACACGTTCTGTCTTCATCTTGTCCAATGGCTTCCGACATCTCATACTTGTACATGCCGTGGTACTGACGATCAAGTGGGCCACTTGTTAGTTTGTTTACATATTTTCACATGGCCATATCTTCGTTCCTATGTGCAGTAGATGCATGAGACCAACGGCGTTGTGTTTCTCTGCGTGTGCTCTTTTATATTATGCATGTTATTGTATATCGTTCCATTTAAAAAAATATGACTTTGCTCCAGATGCCCCATTTGTCGATATTTTTCGACCCACCCCATACCTCCGATTTACGAGCCCCATTTGATATTATTGTTTCCCGCAAACCTCACATCGCTACTGTTTCTGGTTTTTTCGCTATTTCAGGTGGTACTTTTAGGTGCCTCACGCGGTATATATATATATATATATACATATATATACATTCATACATACATACATACATACATGCATGCATATACATATAATACAGCAATATTGAGGCACCATAACGAATAAATAAATAAATTGTCTCTAAAAAGTAGTGCGCTCCTTTTCCTCCAAACAATTGTGTTCGTTCATTTAAGACAAAACTGTTTAAGAGCAAGAAACTGAAGTACTTAGTAGATATAACTTCTCGTCTGGTAATTTACAATGCATTACAGAAAAGAACAAAATTGCTAGCAAAGCGAGTAAGAAAAATTTACGAAATTAATTTTTATTTGAAGAAAATTTGATATCGAGGTTGGTAATTGCCCCTTTGTACCCCCTGCAGGTGTTCTTGGAATAATGAATGCAAGAAAGACGTGCATCTTGAGTATCCATTTGTACTGCAACTCTTACATTGTACTAAAGCTCTTTTCCAGCATTACGGCGGACGCTATGCTGACAAGGGAAGTGGGGAGCGGGGAAGTGACTAAACAAGCGTGATAAAACACGTAGGAGCCTGTAGAACGAGGTTCACGTATGCCCTTTGCCCCCCTATGGTTGCGCCACTGCCCCCATTCCTCCGTAGTTGCTTTAAACTTTAATCTGCTTAAAAATAATTGATTTTCTTTAAAAGTATTAAATAGTTTAATACTAAAGATAAGATTCGTCTACACTGAATATCTAGGCGAAAGTGTAATAATGTAGAAACATGGACGTCTGGAAGGGGGTGGGGTAAGGATGGCCAAACTCCGCCCTTAGAAATCGAATGTCAAATAAAAATATATATTTCACAAGTATAATTTGATTTCAGTCATAGTCATTTACATTAATGCGATAATTTCAAATTCAAGAGGTTTTTTTTGAGGGGGCAACACTATTATCGGGGTAATATGCCTTGTTAATCCCTGGAGAAAAATCTGCTGACGTCCATGATTAGCGGTGCAATTACCCCCTTGCCCCCCCCCACCCCACTTCCCGTGTGCACGCCTATGTCCGGGAACCCTTTCTTTACAAGACTACTGCGCTAGCACTGCGCGATCGGGGAGGCCCTATTCGTTCAAGAATGCACACATTTTACTACATAGCGTTATCTACAAGGTATTATGACGATATTAAGCGAAAAGGTGCTTCCACATTTCCAGTCGGTATACATTAGGAACTTGTGAGCGAGTTTCCTTACCCAGAGCGGACAATCAAAATACATGCGGTATGCGCCAAAATATACAGTACTGAAACTCGAGCATATCGAACACGTGGTTGCGTTTGTCGACGGGGCATAGCTCCAGCTGCACGTGTTCGCAGTAGTGAAAAGGAAGTTGTGTTGTGCAGTTGTTGTTGGAAATGGGTCTCTCGACGGAGGAAAAAGTATTCATAGTTGAGCATTATTTCCGCTCATACGGAAGCGGTCGTGAAGTTGGACCGAGTTTGAAAAAGGTGACTGGTCTATATGCAACCCAAATGACAATCGTCCACTCCACATGCCCTAACCTAACCTAACCTTAGGTTTCCTGACAGTTATCCAACCCAAAAGGCATGATTGTTATTTGGGTTGCATATAGACCAGTCACTATATTGTAACATGTCTTATACTTTTGTTCATCTTTTCATTTCAGAACTGTATATTTTGACGCATACTGTACTTAGAAAGAAGCTCTTCATTAGCTCAACTCATCCGCAATATAGTAACTTAATTCAAGAAAAGTATGTTTTCATTTTCATTTTTTTGATGTATCAATAAAAAAATCTTTTCTTTCCTATTCTAGGGAATCGCCCGAAGTTCTTATTGTTCGTAATGGTGTTCAGCCGAAATATTATCAACCAGCTTTTGGTGACGTATTTCCCGAGTTCCCTGCTTGTCGTCATTTCTTGGTTGAGCTTTCTTGTGTCACCGGAAATGGTTCCTGGAAGAATGGTTCTTCTTGTTACTAATATGTTGTCTCTGATAACCATGTTTTTCACTGTCAGGTAAGTTATTTGAATTAGATTTTTGTTTATACAATGACATGGTTTGCTAATTAAACTGTCATCGCTTCTTATTAAGCTGTTACACAGGACCTCTCGATAACTTATGCATTACTACCATACCACCATACCAGAAATATACTTAGTATAGTATGTCCTCCTCCGTGTCCGTTCAGTCTAAGGCGCTATGCTTTGGACTCCGACTGTGGGATGACATGGGTTCGAGTCCGTCTGGGTTCAGTCTCTGGGTTTTCGGCCTGTGTATAGCTCCGATTTCAAACCCACCATCGTGAGGAAATTGAAGAGCTACGAGTGAGTAGCGTAACCCGTTCTCGGAAATCTCCTATAACTGCTGGTGTTTCGACGTGCTGACCCCACGTAACCCCATTACAGGTTGAAGATCTCTACACCTCTAGGTGGGAGGGAGACTGGCAGTCGCGAGGTAGGTCAAGGCCCTTCGAGGGCTGTCAAGCAATGGGTTATAATATAAGTATGTAATGACGTAAAGTAGTCTTGAATTTTCACGTGACTAAAGCCAGCTCTGCTCTATGAGCAGAACCTTGGCAGAACCTTGCAGACTCGGGGAATGGACGAACACCTCCGACACAGGCTGAGTATATTGTAACTCCGTGTTCTTCTTTTTCGGCCCTCATGGCCTGGTAGTGATTTGCCTTAAAGTTTCCTATACGTTCGTTTGTTATATTTCATACATGAACTTCCATACATGTCTAGCGGCGTAGGCCAACTTTGTGAGACACTGTTCACTAGCTTAATTTTTCTTGCAGGCAAGGTACACCCGCATCCGTGACCATAAAGCCGGTGGAAGTGTAGATCCTCGTCTGTATTGCATTCGTCGGATCGGCCTTCATGGAGTACGCCATTGTTTTATTCAAGATTCGGAAAGCACCAGGCTCCCTTAAAGTCCACCCTGAGGCAGACAAGATGATTTACCTCGGGCCTGTTTATAGACGCTGCTCGAAGTTTGTGACTCCATCGATCAAGGTTCGCATCACGTTCATTACCGCTAATTGTAATGCTATGTATACAATACAATAGTTTACTTGTTTACTATCATGTCTTTACTTGCAGAAAATTGTAATACCTTTATTGTAAAAAGCCTTGTTTGGAAATATACAGGAAATATTCTTACATAGGATTATTCAGAATGAACTCCAGAATATAGCGAAAAATTTATATTTTGATTATAACTGTGTCACTCTCAATAATCCCGATGGATAAGTTGTGTCATACGTGCTATTTCTGAGAACATAATTTGTATTTATCGGAATTATGATTTACACGAACATTATAGTTAAGTGGCTTTGATATTTTGTTATCTAGTGTGTGCATAATAAATATAGAGATAATAATTTTTGGCGTAGTTTCAAGCTTCTCTTAATATACAAGCAGTGAATCTTGCATTCGAGATTAGATGTCTAAGAATATCCTGAAAACATAGCAATCTTTTCAAACCCTTGCCTTGAAAATCTTTAAGATGCTTTGACCCAGATTATCTCTTTACAAATCTCGTCATTAATATAAGGATGCACGAAATAAATGATGAGATATTTCTTGCGCCACCGTTACTTTGTGTTTGTACTTCACCTATGTAAAATAAAAGGCATGACACTAGAAAACTATTGGCACATTCTTATCTCCATTCTCAAATCTTTTGTAATTCAGATCAAGGAGTAAATGCCACGGGAATAGCGGAAGCTACATCCATACAACCTAATCTACATGCTCGTGTTCTGCCTTAATGTAAAACTCGTTGCATGTTTGAGGGAAACTAATGGAGAGAATTTAAGAAACCTTTCTCGTAAGCTAAATGTGTTGTCTTCCCAATAGCACTGAGCTACTGAAATTTAAGCGGACAAATAATTCTCAACATTGGACCGAATCCAAGAGATTACGTAATTTCGCAACATCGGTCGTAAGACAAGAGAAAAAAGCGTATTTCGAACATATCATAAATTCGTCTAATGATTCGAAGCACATATGGCAACATATGCGGAATTGGGGTATAGTGGTAAAAACAAAATCGGGGAACTTCCTTCCACATTAAATGATGCTAATGTCCTAAATAATCACTTTGTGAACGTATGCCGCGACTTGAAAATAAACCAGGAGAAACTTTCTGAGCAGTGTGAGCGTTATTACGCTGGCTGTTTCAGTGAGAGTGCGGCTGATTTCAGTTTTCGTGAAGTGGATGAATCCGTTGTCAGAAAATTCGTGTACAAAATCCGATCAAACGCGGCCGGAGTTGACGGCATACCTGTAAAAATGATAAAACTCTCACTTCCCCAAATCCTTCCGCCATTAACGCATATCATTAATTATTCCCTCCTCGCAGGCTCTTTCCCACATTCTTGGAAGGAGGCAAAGGTCATTCCCATACCTAAGAAACAGAATCCGAGCTCTGTAAATGATATTCGCCCCATTAGTATTTTGCCGGTACTCTCAAAAATCATTGAGAAAACAGTAAACGATCAAGTTCGTAAGTACATTGGCGACTATAACATTCTTCCTCCGCAACAATCCGGTTTTCGTCCTCACTATAGCACGCAAACTGCTCTCCTGAAAGTGACCGACGATACTTACCATGCAATGGACAAATCCCATGTAACGATGTTAGTTTTGCTTGACGTCAGCAAAGCTTTTGACACGCTACCACATAAACTACTTCTTGCAAAGCTACAATATTACAAATTCTCTCCAAAACACTCAAATGGTACGAGACGTATCTCCGTGCAAGGCAACAGTTAGCAGCTGCTGACTTGATTACGTCAGTGAAATATTGTAATGTGCACTGTTATGCCGATGACACGCAATTGTATATATCGACAGTTATATTTAATTTTCAAAATGCGATTTCACTATTAAATCAGGACTTGAAAAATATAAGCAACTGGTGTGAATCAAATGGCTTAGTTCTAAATTTAAATAAATCTACATTTACTATCATCAGAAACAATAATCTCCTGAAACAAATTAATCTCAGCGAATGCAAAATATTAATTGAAACGCAGAACACAACATTCTCACAAACAATACGAAATTTGGGCTTGACCATGGATCAAAAATTAGACTGGTCTGAACGTGTACTGAAACAGTGCGGTAAAGGATATTCGGTGCTAAAGAGCCAGTAGTAATACCCCCCGGTCCATCCCACCTAAACCGGAAATGAGATAAGATAAGAGCGGAAATGATAAGATAAGGGGTAGGCGTTTTCTGAGTTAATTAGTGTGTTTCGAGCCGTCTCTGACCGGAAGTGATAAGATAAGAGCTGGGCGTTAACTGTGTTTCTTGGAACGCGGGAGATAAAGGGGAACAGGAGGAAACTTGTTCGTGGAAGGAGACGTGTTAAATGTGTCTCGTCTTTTGTTTTGTAATGGGCGGTACCGTAACGTCACGGTATTACTACAACACACCGGTAAGCCCGACAAGTATTAAGACCCCGTGGTTACCTATTACTTTACCAACACCTGACCACTTTATCACATTGACCGCTTGACCACTTGACCGCTTGACCGCTTGACCACTTGACCATGCTTGACCACTTGACCACGCTTGACCACTTGACCACGCTTGACCGCTTGACAGCTTGACCACGCTTGACCGCTTGACCGCTTGACCACTTGACCACGCTTGACCGCTTGACCACTTGACCATGCTTGACCACTTGACCACGCTTCCGAACATGTTTTGGGCGTAGGTTTGTATGAATTTGCAATTTCTGGGTGGTGTAACGGTTCTGTGTGAACATGCCCGAACATGTTTTGGGCGTAGCCTTGTAGTTTGAAGTTTGTTTAACGGAAATGGTGACGTAGGAGGGAAAAGGGTATAAATAGAAAGGATGGAGGATAATAGTATCATGTGAGGATGGATGTAAGCGGTACACGTTTGTCTGATAATGGTGTGAATTTCTACGAGATCAGCTACGAAGAGTTCTGGGAACTTGTTCGGTCTTGCGGCGATCTGGACAGCGATCAAACGGCCCTGGATCGGTTGCTGAGTTATTTCCCGTTTATGTATGTAGCGATACCTGAATCTCCCTGGTGTGGATGTCACGTGGTCAACGGTTCAGGAAAAAGACTTCACCGTCGGTGCGAGACTTTGAAGGAGATAGAAGAGAGGAAAAGAAGAGGTGACGAGAGAACAGGATTTCCGAGTCACGGGTGTATCTGCGAACTACGTCGCAGGAAGGAAGAGTTGGGCGAAGCTTTGAAGAAGAGAGTGAAAGAGTGGCTTTCTTTGTTGGCAGACAGAAATTCCGTGTGGTGTTCTGGCTGTGATCGTCCATTGTTACTTAACTTAGAAGGTCATCCTTGTTTCCCTGTGGTTCCTCCCGAAGGTTTCTATTTTCGCAGACGGCTGTTCCCCGACGATCCTGAGGATATTCAGGCTGAACCTTTATCGCCGATACCGAGGACCCCGTCACCTACAGTATCTGATTTTGAGAATATTCTGGCTGAACCTTCATACCCGATACCTACAATGCCACCACCTACAGTATCATACGAGTTTTCTTTGTTCGACATATGAGAGTGTATACTTACCATACTCGTCTGATAGCAGGCGGTCCTTTTACCACCGATTATATGTCGGTGAATGCGAGATACAAGACTTACAGAAAGTGGCCAATAGGATTACGTCAGACTGCTGAAGAATTAGTCACTGCAGGTTTTTATTATTCAGGATTCAGTGATAAGGTAATATGTTTCCATTGTGGGTACGGAGCGTGTGATTGGACATCCGAAGATTGCCCGATTCTAGAACATTACCAGGCAATACCAGCCTGTAGTTACATACAGAGTGTTGCAGCGTTACACAGTGATTCGAAAAGTTGCAAGTATTGCGACAGTGTGGAAACTACTGAAAAAACATCCGATAATCAGAGTGTGGATTCTGTGCTACTCTGTAAAATATGTTTTGAAAACTCTTGCAGTGTGGTAATTCTTCCGTGTCGACATTTTGTAGCCTGTGGTCTCTGTGCCTCTCAATTGGACAAGTGTGCCGTATGCCGGGGCAGCATTGAAGATACCTTAACTGTTTTCACCTGTTGAACAAAATGGATGCCTGTTTTTTGGACATTCAAGGTCTTCGCGGAGCAGGAGGAGAATTTGTGTGGAAAGAGGTGGGGATTTTAAAATTTCCTTTCGACAGCGCATTTGACTGTCTAGTGAAATCTCCATATGGTTTTCACTTGTTGAGTGAAAAGTATCGCCGGGTGAATTACTGGCTCCGTACCAACAAACACGGTCTGAACTGGGGAGATGGGTGGCTACCGTATGAGAAATTAGGAGACGTTTTATATTTTATGCTTGTGAATCAGGAAGTGTACGTCAAAGGTATGGAGAAAATTAAATGGTTGGAAAAATTACTTGGAGAAAAACGTATGGGTAAAATATCTGTGCGCAACATTGAAGAACTTGAATGTCCAAAGTTGGATAGTGTGAAAAAGACTGCAGGAAAATGCAGAGATCATAGTAAATGTGAGAACGTGAAAAAAAAATTGTGCAGTTGAAAATGTCTGGAAGATGTACAGTTTCTATTGTAATAAGTACGAGAAATAAAAGATTTTTTGAATATTTACAAATGTTTTATTTATAATTGTAGATATAGGTTAACAATATGATTCGATCACGATGTGAAATATATTTACTTATGGACATCGATAATGGTAATTTTACAAAATACATAAAAGTAACAATGGTTTATTTACAATATGAAATACAATGGATAGTTTACAACAGCAATTATATAACAGATTTTATTTACAATACCAATGTGTGTCCAAGATTGTTCTCAAGATATATTTCAATCATCAGTTCGTTGTACCAAAGTACATAAAAATAGTTCAATACATCGGGTACTTCTTTTTTTTCTGAAACCATATTCTTTTTTATACAATATACAAAAGCCTCCATTTCGGGTTGTAATTTATGATAACGTTCGTTCATTAATTTTTGCAGAGGTCTGAAAAGATTACACATAAATAAATGTAGTTCAGAGGTTGTGAAAATAAAAGCATCCGGTGAATGATGTTGATACATCGAGATGCAACGTTTCCCGAAAAAATTTACACCACTAACGGTGATATTTCCAGTAACCAAATAATTGAATCGTCGACCAGTGTCGACGTAATTCAGTAAGTCAGATTTTAAAGCACACAGTTCTCTAATCTGTTTAGAATCGATGCGTACGGGTGATCTCCCCTGTTGCGAAAACTCCCACACTAAATTGAAAGGGGATTCCTTTTCGAATCCTATGGCTACGTACCTGTTTTTTTCCTTGTTCAGAAAATATGTGTTTGCAAGATAGAGATCTAAACATGCATCTACGTTATGTAGTTTAGGACACTCGATTTTGTCTGTGGAAAAACCAATTTCACTACGTCTCTTTATGAAATCACAGTCCGTAGTCACATCCATTCCTTCGTCAGCCGCCTCGTTCTTGATAGTAACGGTTTCTAATTTAACGGGTTGCACACGTTTTCGAGGTTTACGTTTGGAAACATCATCCTGATGGGTCATGCGTGTCACAAGTTTGTCGTGTTTCTCCATTATAGAAACAGCAGGAGGTTCCATGGTGTGTTCACTAGAACTGTCTCGATGGCACTGAGAGAAAGATACGCAGCACACATTTTAAATAGATTTTTTCATGACACGAGCCCGGATCGTGTGGATAGAACAACACGTTTGTTCCCCTCTGGGACACTTGGAATGTGGTAAACATTTGAAGATCTGACGAAAACGGTGCAGGATATATCCATCTTTACTGATACCTGGTGGAAATGTCTGGATGAAATCCTTGGTTGTAACGTGACGTGCTTTGTAATAAGCATACACGCAACAGTAATGACCGCATGTTGTGGCCAATATCCCCTGTAAGGGAATGTTGTTGTAAGTCCAGACCGAGGAATGACTGTTCAGGAAAGTTACGAATTCTTGATAGAAAGGATGAAATCCGTATGAATCGAAATACTCGGCCACATTGTTTTTGTCGAAATAGAAGGCCACCCAGTGTGTACCCCGGGAGTCGGACTTGTCAGTGTTTGCGATGATCAAGGCCGGGGTAGGAAACGTCCGAGGTAAAAGATCTCTCGGGTAAACACCGTAAAAAATGTTTCTGGTGGAACAGTTACGAGATAGAATCTGTCTGATCTGCGATGTGTTCATGCTGCTTATGTTTTCAATAACGTATAATAATGTGTCTGTCTTTGGTCATTTCTATGCTTCCAGGGCTGTTGTCAAGTAGTTCGGGAAACAATTGTATGTTCACAGGTTTTGAAGTTGTCACTTTCGAAGAAACACTACTATGCTTAATAGTACGGGTTATCACTTTGGTAGGTTTTTCCATCACAAACAGTATAATGTTTACATCGGAGCTGTTTCGATAACACTGTGAGTCAGAAACACAGGCAGACATATTTATGGAAAATTCGGTCTCACTGATGGAGGATGACACTTCTATCTTTAGGTATATCTACTGCAGATTCAAATTCAGCATACAAAAGGCATGTTATATTTTCCGACAGCTGAGGAGAAAACTGCATCTCGGCTCCGATGATGCCTTGTTCCTGGAGACTGGTGTGCGTGTCGTTTCCTGAAGAGTCTGGCGTTATGTCGTAAATCAGGAAAAAGAATCCGTTCTCGAACATTTTCCGTGTGATCTGGTGTCCGTAATTGGCGTGGTGAATGCCTGTACCGGAAAATAGAGTTTGATAGGCACGTGTTATCAATCCGCTGTTTCCTCCTGTGGTGATCCGTAAAGGTTCGGAAGGTACGAGTTCTCCATTTTTCACAAGATGGAAAGAAGATAGGTTATAACTTCTAAAGTCGAACGGATTTTTTTTACTGTCTCCGAGAAAGCTGGCGGTGGATACCATAGCAAAAAGAACAACATTCGGAAAAGGACCTTGAAAAGCATTATCGATCGAAATCTGCTGCGTTCCGGAGACGTAAGAATAAGCTTTGATGACGCTTCTGGTAAACGGATAATGGGCAGGAGCGTAAGTGAGTGCTCTGTCTATGGCCAGACTGGTGGTAGGAGTAGGAATGATGTGATTTATTTCGAGAACAGCCTTTAAAATTTTTATTCTGACTGTAGGTGATGTCTGGTCTCCCCAGATGTAAAAAGCGTCACGTGATCTAGCTAGATCGAAGCGTACTTCAACACCGTTGATCAGGTATTTAGACTGGTGGAAGAAATCTATGTGAAGTTTTCCCATAAGGTCGACCACGGCTGTCACTTCCGTAGGATTTCCGGTCGTCGGAACATACTGGAAAAATTTTTTTCTGGTGGTGAAACCTGTGTTGTCGGCAGTGATTTCATCTTGATGTTCAGGTGTGTCCAAATAACATAGGGCATTCGTGAGATGCGTGTTTGCGGCATCGCTTCCGTAATTGATAGCTGCTTCGAAGATCGCTTTATATGCGTAATTGTTATCGGCGGTTGTTACAGCAATGCCGTTGAGAGTCACTGTACATTGGGAAAAGAGTGAATGGAGAAGATAATTCACGACCACGCAGTTTTTTGTGAGGGCATTTTCGGTTTCGGAAGCACTCATGGGACTTCCATCCTGTTTAACCATTTGCGTTTGCAGACGGAGATATGCAGATGAAAGATCGATAAAATCAGTTCCTGCCGCCGGTATGACAAACTGAATTATATTCTGATTATCGATGGAAGCGATAGGTTTGTAGGTGGCTGTGTACGTTTTTTCCACATTTTGCTGAATAGGTTTTTTCCGGAAGAGGTCGAACTGCGAGATCATGCACATGTTATCCTCCATCATTATCCAAAAATATCTTTCCCTGAGACCTTCTGTCTGATTTTTCTTTTACGTGTTCTCCTAGATTTTGCCGATGTTTTCCTTCGTTTTTTGGATGCTCGTTTTTTACGGATCGTAGATGTTCTAATACGGGTGGCTGAACGTTTTAACATCAACTGAGCAATTCTTGTTGCAGGTTTTCTTCTTATACCAGAACCTACCAGAGAGTCGATTTTCCGTTGTGCTTTACTTTGAAGATTTTGACCTGCTTCACGTACCCGTTGACGAACAATAGTTTTCGGAGTTTGTTGGGTTGTTGCAATGTCGGTGATAATGTTAACTCCTGTTTTTAAAGCTTCTCTTCCGATCGTCTTTGCACCGCTCCAGAGTAGAGGTTTCACCATTCTAAACAGTCCTGCGAAAAGTGACCCCAATCCTCTCCCTTTTTGATTTCTAGTTGAACGGTAGATGGGCCCAATTCCTCCACGGATTTGGTTACTATAATATTCGGTCTGCGAATTCATGGTGATTCATTCGCTTTTCGACAAAGACTGAGAGAAATAGCTGTCTACTGTTTTTTAAAAGGACTTTGCTTTTCTACGAAAATGTAAAACAGCGATTGTGGGTACGGACCCAGTTCTCAAAGGTAAGAAACTTCCTTTTCTATCGTACAAAGCAATTTCTATCGTTTCGAAAGAGGCTTTATCCAGAGGAACGTAATGAATCGGGTCGAATGATTGATGGGCTACGGGTACTGTGCAAGACGTATTTGTGTCCGAACACTGTTTTCGGGTAAGACGCAAGAGACGTACCATTTCTCCCCCGACCAATTGTTGTTTCACCAGATCGGAGTAAATAAATATATATGGGTTTTTATCCACAACGCTATTGGACTGTGCGTGCGTAGAATAAATAGATTTCAATATGTCATATCGAAATTTAGCATAGTCATCAGTTTCGTTTATGGGTGTAACGGTATTTGTTGGTGCATCGTCAGGTTCAGGCTTGGGAACCCCTATCACGGATAGATGTTTGTACACGACCTGTTTGAAGAAAAACCTGAGATGAGTAGGAACAGCTACATTAGCAGGATCTGTTTTCAGGAAATAAATCAGATCCTCTATCGTATATGTTGTTGCAGGAAAATAAAATGGTTGTTCGTTAATATAGAGTGTGTTATCCGCACAAACAGTAGATCCAAATGTTCCCCATTGCGGTTCCGTCAAAAAATGCCAGAATTTCTCGAGAACGGATCTCTTTATTTCCAGGTCGTCGGGGAGAGATTCGATGATGGTAGAGACTAGGTCCTCAGCACTTGCATATGTCCGAACAGGAAGAGTTAACATTCCAGAATCAGTTTCCAAAACATTGTCGTATAGAGTTGAATAATGTAGTTCTGCCAATCCGACTTCCCACAATTCTGGAGACAGATCGATCCGTTTAGCAAGTTTTACGGTGAAATGGGTGAGTGTGTTGTCTGGAAAATATTCCTCCGATGCAGATGATAGGAGGTAAACGTAGAAATTATCATCCATTCTCGCCGAACACAGAGGACTCACTGGATCGCAGTACCGTTATATTTTGATATAAATATGTTTTGGAAATTATTTTCCCGATAACTGTTTTACGGAAGATGCCTTGATCCATGAATCGAAACTAGGCGGATATCCGAGCCAACGAACCAGGTATTCCAAATTTTTTCCTTTTCCCCGGGTGTTCAAAATTTTATCAATTTTATACTCTTCGTCAGGATCCGAATAAACTTTCTGCAGTTCATGTTTGTAAAATGTACCTTTTACTGGTTCTTCATTTAAGTCGTCTAATATGTATACAGGTACAGGTGTTCGCTGAACAAGGGAATGGATTTTGAAAAGTTCTCGTGACCACGTTTGTTCGTATCCTTTCTCAAAATGTCCTTTGACGACAGAAATTCGTACAATATCACCTACATTAAAATCTGAAGACGGTTGCGAGACATGTTTGCCAGGTTTGTTAAGACGTTTCCACACAATGTAAACATTTGTCTCGTTGACATCTCGAGGGGCCATTCCTATGGAACTATGGATTGCCGTATTGTAACCTTCGAGAAGTTGCGGTAAAATATCTACATACCGTCTTGTCTGTTTTGAGGTGAAATATTTCCACATCCGTTCTTTTAATGTTCTGTTGAAACGTTCCACTACACTCGCTTTCACAGGATAATTTGTTGCTGTCGAGAACTGTACATGTTCATTTTTTAAAAATTTCTGGAATGTAGAATTTGTAAATTCCGTTCCTTGGTCGGTCTGTAGTGTAACAGGTTTCCGTCTGTTTTCTTCGAAAATAGTTTTGAAAGCTTCGGTTACCGAATTGCTTGTTTTATTTTTTAGCGGTAATGCAAAGGCATATTTTGAAAATACGTCGATCACTGTCAGAAGATATTTGTATCCGTCGTTATGTTTTTGAATCGATGCCATGTCGTTGAGATCAGCTTCCCAAAGCATGTCTATGTTCCATACATTGTAATGATTTCGAGGAAACCTTTTTCTCGCAGGTTTGTGGAGAGTGTAGGTTTCCTGATGCATCAGCCATTTTTTCACCGTATCGCGGGATATATTTTTATCCCGTACCGCTTTCCACAGACGATCTACAGATGAGAATGAAGCATGGTGTTGGGGATTGTAATATATTTTGGTTAGAATTTTATTGTGTTTCAACTTAGAGACTCCCATGACCGATCTCTCTGTCTACGGCTTTTTCTCAGAGGAACCAGTTTGTAAGCGTCAGGTGTTCTCAGAAAAGGTGTAGTTTTCCTGGAAACACGGACGGTCACTTTCTTTTTCTTCTTCTTCTGTCGATGAGACGGTCCAGGGCTTTCCGTTGGCGACGATGAGAAGTTCAACGTTTTCGGATCCGGAAGTGTTTTTTCCTGACGTTCGTCTATCAAATGTTGTGCCGTAGATTGGTACTCATCTATGATATTCTGTAACTGATGACGTGTATTACGGGGTAATGTCTCTGCTAGGTTCTGAGGAAAATACGTTGATTCTGGTGAAATAGTAGAAGAACCGTCGTTATCTTGAACAATAGGAATCTGTAATGGTTTTTTGGATTTTCGACTCAGCCATAAATACTCGTCCAGTTCCTTTCTGTAGAGACGCCATTTTTGATCGTCTGATATATTTTTCATTTTTAGAATATCATTCATCTTCTTATCTAGAACGGATAATTTTTGAGTTACAGACAATTCGGAACCACGAATACGTGCTAACTGTTCCGGTGAAAGGACGATCATCTTTTTGTAAGAAGATGTCATTTCTCAATGAGGAATGAGAGTACCGAGAAGACCCGATAACAAGGAGCCTAGAAGTAAAGGTAGAAATCCTCCTTTCTGAACAAGAAACTTTCTGCGTTTCTCGATGTTCACTTTCGGTTTCACTAGGTTGCGTATGACCGCCTTGTAAGGTGTCAGACGACGTTTTGCGGACGGTTTAATTTTCACGTTTCCTTTTAAAACGTTCAGGCAGCATTCGCTGATGAAACGTATTGTCTTTTTCGGAGCACTTTTCAATAATGATTTACGGATTTTGGGCGGTGAATTTTTCAACACGTGCAAAAAAGGTGAATGTTTCTTGAAAAAATTCGAATGTCTATTCCTGTTAGAAGGTGAGTTGATACGTGTCTTCCTCGTTTTCCTCATCTCGATGTTTTAGACATTCGTGAGGAAGATATGCTGTCGAATAATCCTTGTTAAAAATATCTGTTTGATAACGTAGAGGATCAGGTGTTGACTGGGAAAGATCAATATACAAATAACTGAAAGGGTGTTTTGTTGCATCTACATATACTTTTTCGAGTTCTTTCATACGGTGAGGATGAAGTTGTCGTGCGAACACGGTGAATTGGTTCATATCTCGTGGATTTTTGAATATGACAAAATGTTTTACGTTTAAAGAGATATCTCTACAATTTTTTCCCTGGTGGAAAAGATTCTGTGTTATGAAGACTACCGAAATATTCTTGTGGTGACTACCTTTTGTGAAAAGATCGGCAACTTTTTCTCCTTGAGCAACCATCATAAGATCATCTAAAATTACAAGGGTGGGGGTTTTAGCGTTCCACGATTGCCAATCAACAATTCCTTTATGGTATTCTACATTACCAATATTTTTGGGGGTACTGTTTTCCTGATCGTAACACCATACTATTTTTTTAACAGGTCCTTCTACAAGATGAGCAATAGAGTCGACAAGGTTTGTCACGAAAGTAGTTTTACCACTCCCTGATGCTCCACAGACCATCATTGTAAAAGGATGAACAAGTTTAGGAAACACCATGTTTTAGAATTTTTACGATAGTGAATTGGAGGAAATCGAAAGACAAATGATAGTTTTTGATTCTGTTACCATAATATATATCTATATAAAAATTGAGAACATATTTACACAACTCTACTTTTTATATAAAATGTGTAATAGATATTTATATAACTACTTTTATAAAAATTGTAAAACATAATTACAAACTACGTTCTTACAAGACCAGATATTTATTACATACAAAACCAAATATTATAATTGAAACATAAAAATATTCACCATTGGCAATATTAGAAAATTATCTGTCTGTACATTTAGTAATACGCAAATGGGTAGAAGATAACACAGTAGTTTCTGACTCTGTTACCATAATATATACATAAATTGACAATATATCTACATAGCATTACTTTTTTTACAAAATGTGAAACATATTTACATACTACATTTCTACAAGAACACATATTTATTACATACAAAACCACAAAATGTTATATTTTAAACATAAAATTATTGACCAATGTCAATTTAGAAAATTATCTGTCTATACACATAGTATTTATTATATACAAAAAATATTATATATACAAAACAAAAAATGTTATATTTCACACAACATTGTTCACCATTGTGGATATTACAAAATTATCTGCCTGTACATTTAATAATACCCAAATGGGTAGGAGAGGAAGTCTTCAGAAAAACTACGTTTTAATAACACAGCTTGAAAAAATTTTTGTTCGTTTGTGGTGATTACTCTGAGTTCTTTGGTTCTTCTTATACGAAAAATATTTTTCACCACAACTTCTAATTCTTCACCTTTAATCATACGACACATGGTGTCGAAATTTACTACCTGTGAGACTCCTACATTCAATGTGATTCCTTTAATTTTACATATATATTCGGGTGCACATTCTGGTTTACATACCTTAAGACTGTAACATTTTGGTCCTGTTGAAACAAATTCCCTACAAACTGCTTTGTTACCAAAAGATTCTAGCTCATCTGTCAGTTCACCGAGTGCATCACCTATTTCAGGATGGTAGATCATATCAGGGGCATCTATATATATGACTGAATCAGTATCACAATAACATACTCTGTCCCCTAATTTCTCCAGCAGTTCATACAATTTTAGACGAGCATGACATGTAGTAAAGGCTGCTATAGGAACATTAATTTTCGTGTTCTGTTTGAGAACTTCCTGGATATATTTCCAATGCACTATAACAGTCTCCTGATTCAGATATAGTACACTGTTAATTGTTATGTTAGGATCAGTCATTTTGTCTAGAAAATCCTTTGTTTCTGTAATGATACTTGTTTGGGACAGATTTTCCCGTTGACAGAATTTTCCCCACAAAGAATTTAGACATAGTTTTGCAAGGGTACGTTTTCCAGGGTTTCTCTATTTTGGATTCATCTAGAAGAATTCCTTCTTTGCTGAAATAGTTTTGTATGTAACGTTCTTTATCTTCTTCAGTGAGGCACCATGCAGGCCACCCACTTGCTTCTTGTTTAATCTTAAGGAAAGTATTTACATATCCTGTAAATAATCCTCCTGTCTTAGATGATGGATCATACTGAACAGTTTCATACTGCCACACTTCCAAAACAGCTAGAACGTTATAACCTAAACTGCATGCTTTTCTAACTTCGGCTATAACCCAAGTTCCATCTAGTGCACGTTCGTCTGGAGAATGTTCACACCTTTCTTCACACTGTGTTTGAAGAGCACATTTTTTACACAAAACGAACATTAATTTCTGGTTAATTTTTGCCGGTAGAACGGGGTGTAGAAGATGTCTTGGAGGTAATATTCTACATTTGATGAGACCTTCCATTTTCAGAATTTCATCTACGACAGGAATATCTTCACCAAGAAATATTTTAGGGTGTCCAACAGGATAACAGTAGTATTTGTTTACATAAGGGTATAGACTGGTGAAATCCCTATAACAGATGGTTTCATTTTCCTTTGTTTGGTAATAGGTTCTGACAGTCTCTACTCTACCACCGTAGAGAGCATCTCGAGGGTTTAAGGGTGTGCATTCTACAATAGGATGAGATGAAAGATGCACATTTATAGCAGGATTTTCTTTGAGGAATCTGTTGAAATCACATTCCCACATTACTTCAACATTATACCCTTCAGTCCTGAGTGCTGCTAACTTACGACATGTCATCTCATATCGAAATCCTGCAGTATTCAATAAATCTTGTTCATTATCTTCTTTCCCACTCTGTTCATCACCATCTACATCTGTGTATTGGGGGTGTGTATTTCTTCTGACGGGCATACATCGTTGACAACCATGCCAAAAACATCCTAATGCTTCATATACTGTGTTAGTCTCTTCATGATACCCATCTACTTTGTATCGCCCACCTAATACATATTTCTCACGAGTTCGTCCCCCGTGAATAAGAATGACATTTTTCTCCTTCTCAATGTGTGTCAACCATTTTAGAGCAAATTTCGACATTGTATCAGCATGGTGGTATCCTCCTTTTGGAATTATTCCAATCGTGTTGGCAGACATGAATTTGGACCTGTATATCAGAGAACAGACAGAGGCTATGGTGATACATTCTCTAAAGATGTCTATCTTACAGATTTCTATGAAATCCGATCTCAATTTCAAACACCCCTGCCTCAAAACAGTAACATCCTTGATACAATATGCTAAAAGTTCTTTTCTGTTATCAAATATTCTGTTAGTATTTTTCTCTTCGTTGTACCACAATAGAAATGTTTTCTGTTCATCTACATTTTTCATGCGATCATACCCAAATGCTGACGGTGGTGGTATTTCTCCGGCATAATTCTTGTTTTTTTTCTGTATTCCACAAGTGGGGATAATGTCCCTTCTGGGTAGGTGATCCAAAAATTTTAGAAAACTCTGACAATGCCGAATGAACAAAATTCAGGCTGTCGATAAAATACAAGTTTTCATATCTCATACTCATAATTTTCGTCCCATTCAGAATAACACTCGGATTCATTTTGGTCTCCAACATCCTTCGTAAAATAAACGTGCAATCGTACCCTCGTGCATTGTGTGCACAGATGATGATGTGCGGAAATTTATTCTGTAGTTGCAAATAGGATAGGAATGTGTCAACAGGATCCTCCCAAAATATATGTTGTCTAATTCCGCAAACCTTACACGGTGTAGATAGATCTTCCGAAAGATAACAATTATGACATGCTGTTTGTAACACGATTAGATTAGGTACATGGATGAATGAGTTTTCTTTATCAGTATTAGGAATATCTGTATAACACTCAAAATCGTAAAATATGAAAAGAAATTTAGAACCACCTTTCGGTTTTGGAACACCCATATAACATAAATGGTTTATAGGTTTTACCAGATTACATACTGTACAATATTTCTTCTCACAAATGTGCACTTTTTCACGTCTGTTATTTGTTAGAATTATTCTGTGGCACTTTTCACACTGTTGAATCTCTTTACACACAGTTCCCTTTCTAAAAGGTGTAGACATATGTTTTGTAAAGCATTGACTGTTTTTGAATAAACGATGGCATATTTCACATGTTTTTCTAAAATTACTTTCCTGTATACATGGTGGTATTCCACGACACATTGGACACATTTCTTTACACCTGTGGGTGTGTGGTTTATCAAAGATAAGTTCATCACACCCTACACACACGTCTTTTGCTGCAAATGCACCCACTCTGTTTACAATGACATCAAAATGTTGCCTTGTACTGTCATACAAAAGATATATATGTTTCGATGCGTTCTGTATCTGACCTTCGAATAAAATATCTTTTGGGTCACGAAGATTATTATGGACAATAATTTTGTAATCCGCCAGATACTGCTGGAATTTTCGAAGTTCTGGAATTCCTCCTCCGTTAATTCCTAAATTCACTCCTGCTTTACTCATGAGTTCAAATACAGGTTTCTGCAAATTTCTTCCATTTACATATGATTTATAATTTGGATCATTGTCAGCACGAGCTTTACCAATAACTAAACTCTCTGCTAGACATAGAGGTTGTTTTAAACTCTTCACTGAAACTATACTTGTTTTCTGTGCAACCAATATATGGTTTGGTGCACTGTAAGCACGTAGTCCTCCACCCCCACAGGAATACTTACATGATCAGCACGTAGAACTAGATGATCAGTAATCAAGAATGTCTTTGCACTTTGGAGTATTTTGCCTACAATATCCCATAACATATCTGCATGTAATTGGTCACTTCTGTGCCATGCTACATAGATGTCATCTACCTTTACATCTAATAAATTAGATATTCTCAAACCAATTTTATCTTCATCTTTAGCATGTCTTTTGATAAAGTTAAGAAGGTTTGTGAGCCCCTCTCGAATCCATTCACGAGGATCAATATTTTCCGAAGGAGGTTCAAAACTAAATTCTATACGATGACCTGTATATCTAAATCTAGGATACTGCATATCTTTAATATTATGTACAGTAATGTTACCGATAGACTCAGTATTTGGTAAAACATATTTTCTTTTACGAGATTTCCTACCTTTATTTTCTACAACTGTAGGATTTTCTTCTGTTGTTGAGTCTGCCAATAATTCAGCACTGTTTCTTCGAGATGGTCCTGGTTGGTTTGTGCTCCATGATGATCTTGACTGGTCAGTCCTCCACGATAATCCTGGTTGATCCGTCCTCCACGATGGTCCTGGTTCCTCAGTCCCCCATGGCGATCCTGCTTGATCTATCCTCCATGATGGTCCGGGTGAATCAGATCTCCAAGACGGTCCTGAACGAGACTCCGTATCTGGTCTGGATAAAACATTTCCCGAAGTTTGTGGTGATAAAACTAGATTCGATGTTACAGGATTCGATGTCGATGCTGGTACAGTCTGTTCCAAGGATGTCCGTCCTCGTCCGGAAAGTTCTGGTACGGACGTTGTCACTGATTGTAGTAATCGGTCATACTCGCCAATTAACGAGACACTTTCCCCTAAAATGATTTTTTGGGCGACATATGCTAACACTTCACGTAACTGTTCGGGTGTCTTGAAATACCCATCCCTATATAACGCCAGTAATTCGTCAGCGGATAACAGGGAGTCCATGATCGTACGCCGGTGGTATCACGAAGACTGACTCGTGGAGGGCCATCGTGCTTTTATATGTAGACACGGCAGCACTTCCGTTATATTCTTATCGGTTTTAAGCGTTCCACCCCTAATAATTCTTCCGGTCAATTTATAACCTTCCTCGAAATAGCTGACGTTTTTAACGTTGTCTGTTAACACAGGATACAATTCTTCGAAATGTTTATCTGCCTCCAACAGATAAATAGGAAACTGTTCACTTACCGGAAACTTTATGATAGCTTTCTAAGAACATGTTTAATTGTTTTCTATGTTGTTATTTAGCCTTATAGGCCTTTTTTCAAGAACTATAGACTTTTTGAGTGTTTAGTAATACCAGGGATTATTTGTGGGCGTTATATCATGTGAGTCTTATTTTTACTACAGTCAGGACTAAATTCCACTGACTGAAGCTTAAAGCTTAGGCTCTATAGCATGTTGATTGGTTAATCACAAGGCAATATGAACTTTACAGAGGGTTGTAACAGAGGCATAGGAACGCATGGCAAAGCATTATTAGTGTGCAAGAACCTTTTTACATCGAGAAATAATGTTGCCTTGTATCTGTTTTTTAGTTTACATATTCATTTAGGATTCAAATGAAACAATTTCAGTATTTTTAAAAAGTTTATTTTTATTCAAGAATATATCAGATTTATATACACGAAAAGTAGACTACCAATAAGCAAAAATCACATAGTCATTACAATTTAGTCGTCGCTGGAATTCCTCCATGAGGGTGGCATAGTAAGAGAGAAATTTTCGCCATTGTTCAAAATTTAGTGTGACTTCTCCGGTGGCGTTCCTGATTTCCACTTTTACGTTTTCTCCACTGCCCTCGAAGGTGAAGTAAAGTTCTCCTATAATGTTTATAGATCTGAATCTCTCTTCTCGTGTGGGGAATCTGTTCTTGTAAGTGTCGAAGTACGCATCTGATTTGTACACGCATGCTGGGTACTCATCACTATTTAGGACAATGTAATTTTTTTCATGTTTCAAAATCAATTCAGTGTCGGTGAAAGTACCTCGAATAACGACATCCATGTTGTTATCAATGTTGTAGCGGCTTTCTGGTTCCATCTTGTGTTTTTATGTGTATCTCTAGTACATAGACATCCTGTTTCCTGTTAACCACATGTGGATGTAGTATGACATCAACTTAGGGGTCAAGCGGTCACGTGGTCAGCGTGGTCAAGTGGTCAAGTGTGGTCAAGCGTGGTCAAGTGGTCAAGCGTGGTCAAGTGTGGTCAAGTGGTCAAACATGGTCAAGTGGTCAAGCATGGTCAAGTGGTCAAGCGGTCAAGCGTGGTCAAGCGGTCAAGCGTGGTCAAGCGGTCAAGTGGTCAAGCGGTCAAGTGGTTCAAGCGGTCAAGTGGTCAAGCGTGGTCAAGTGGTCAAGCATGGTCAAGTGGTCAAGCGGTCAAGCGTGGTCAAGTGGTCAAGCGGTCAAGCGTGGTCAAGCGGTCAAGCGGGGTCAAGTGGTCAAGCATGGTCAAGTGGTCAAGCGGTCAAGCGTAGTCAAGCGGTCAAGTGGTCAAGTGGTCAAGCGTGGTCAAGTGGTCAAGCGTGGTCAAGTGGTCAAGCATGGTCAAGTGGTCAAGCGGTCAAGCGTGGTCAAGTGTGGTCAAGTGATAAAGTGGTCAGGTGTTGGTAAAGTAATAGGTAACCACGGGGTCTTAATACTTGTCGGGCTTACCGGTGTGTTATCGTATCAGTTTAATACCACAATCTGTTTTACCATATGTACCAATTAAGCTGATTCTGTAAATTAAATGATTACCTTTCTATTTGAGTTATTTGGTAATCAGTTTATCGATGGTTGAAGTCCGGTTTACCATATGTATTAAGATGGTTCTCGAAACAAGGTGATTACGCCTTCTACGAATTTAGTATGCCAATCAGTTTACCAGATGGCTGACAGGATGGAACAATCACCAAATTTGATATGACCGGATGTAGCAACCCACTTTTTATCTTGCACGTTCATATAATATCGTAATCGAATCCTGCAGTGTTCTTGATACTAATAGTAATAATCTATTTCAAGCAGCACAAGTTTCACTTAACTCATTCTACACTTTGCATTCATAGACTCGGCAACAGAATGGTTGACAGGGAGAATGTAAGTACCATACATTGATTTTATGTTGTTTAAATAATAAGTTGTTGTATATATATATATATATATATATATATATATATATATATATATAGTAAATTTATTTACGTTATGATGAAAGAAGTTCATACAGAAAATATACATACATACTAAATTTTTGGTCACAACATTCTATGGTCATGTATTGGTGTACGTTGATATACCAGCACTCTTTAAAGTGATACAGATACTATACAGTAAATAGCTTATTACATTAGTCATGAAAGTAGTTTTCAAATACATACACAAAAATATTGTTTGAATAATAAACATTTACAATTGTACAGTAATATTTTTACACTGTTACATGTTTATTATAACAATTTACATACTAGTACATATTTATTATATAGATAATAAATATACAGATTAGTCTGAAATAGAGAAAATTAAACACTAGGATTAGTGTATTAGTAGGATTAGTTAGGCGTTTAATTTTCTTTTTTTGAGAACTTCCGTCATTCTTTTTTCTATTTCTTCTTCTTCTCCTTCACCCCCCGTTTTTTCTTCTCCTTTCTGCTGTCTTACACCTTTAAACACTTCCATCAAATCGAAACATACTCGAAGTGATAAATAGGAAGGTATATACTGCCCTTTTTTTATGGTTTCGATAAAACCCTCGAATACTTGGGATTTTCCTTTTTTCTCGACTATGTACGAGAAGATTTTCACTAAATTATCAATTTCAATTTCACGATTTTTACAAACTTCCTCAAGGTTTCTCAACAGTTCCTCCGATAAACCATTCTCTTCACAGAAGTCCACATAACGTGTAATTCGTTTTTGTACTTGCTTCGTCTCGTTTTTATTCCACAGATTTCTTCTTTCACCCTTTTCATTTCCATTGTCCAGGTCAGCATACAAAAGGTTAAAACTTAATGGTAACACCGCCATCTGAAAATAAAAGAAAAACTTACTTATGTACACAGTAAACAGTATTACATAGTTTAAACTTTAGATATATATATATATATATATATATATTTATTTTAGGAATATCGTTTTACCGTACGCCGCGAGATGGAGGATACGGTAAACGAGATGAGGAGGGTTATGCTCCATCATCTTCAGACCGACGAAGACGTTGCACGGCGTCAGCACCAATTTGATGTTCGGCATCGCCAACAAACTATTGATGCAGCTAACGAGGCTTTCAATCAGGCTGAACTTGGTCGAGCGCAAACGCTCGAAAGTAGAAGGTTAGCTGCAGATCAGCTTGAACAGCAATGGGCTAGGTATATATTATCATATTTTCTGTTTTATAATTTGTAACTGTTTCTATTTTTTATATATCATGTCTTGTAATATATCGATATATAATATATGGTATTTTTCATTTTTCTTATTTATTTTTAGAGTTCACCGTGCAACACTTAATGAGGGGGTGAGGATACTGAATACTATACCCAGGAACCTGTTCAGTGGCGAGCTTTTGGTGGCCGCAGGCATCGCCGCTGGCAGGGCCCCTCACCCCGAAGACCGTCCAAACGTTGGGCATAACCCTCCTCAGCCTCCCCCTGGTGGTGCTCCTCAACCAATTGCCCCCGTTGGGCATAACCTCCCTCATTTTCCCCCTGGTGGTGCTCCTCAACCAATTGCCCCAAACCCTCCTTCACCCCCTTCTTCTGCTTCTACGATAGACCTTGTAGAAGAAGAGGGAGAGGTGGAGGAGGAGATGGGGTCTTTGGTAGAAGAGTCCCGTGAAACACATTGTATATAAACAAAAAATAAAAAACAAGATAAAACACTTATATTGTTTTACGTCTAGTACTTAAGTTTTCCTTTGGATGAAGAAGTAGTGACGAAGACGAGAAACTGTAAGTAGTATAAACAAAAAATATATACTCGAAATAGATAATAGATTTCACACCTTCGATCGGTTTTGTTTTCAGGTTGTGAAGTATCAACTACTAAAAACAAGATGGACTACTTATATTGTTTTTACCTTTAGTATTTAAGTTTTTCTGAGGCTGGAGGACTAGCAACGAAAACGACAAACTGTAAGTAGTATAAATAAAACTATATATCTGAATAGATTATATTTTACGCACCTTAGATCGATTCAGTCTTCAACTTCTGAAGTGTCAGTTTCCTCTATAATATCAGGAAACTGTCTCGTTGGCGGGGTTGTACTCCTACTGAACTGCTCCTCGTTGATACACTTCGAATGCCTCAGAACAAATATCTCCAACGTGCTAGCTTCGAAGATGGTTGCTGCTAATAGTATGTCTGGTGAACAGTGGAAGTAAACTGACAGCAAGTATCTCGAACGTGTGAAGAATTTTCAGATGGATACTGGCTAATATGAGGATGTCTGTTGAACAGTGAAAGTTGAACGCAGGGTAGGGCTTTATATAGCATCTACCCCTCCTCTTCCTCTCCCGAAAGTCCTTGATATTCCCTGCGCATTCTCTCACGCAAGGCATCTAATGCCCACGTGCCTCGTCGGTCCTCTTCCTTCCCCGGTACACTGTACACCATAACCTCCCCCGAGAACCGAACGTTTCTTTTTCTATCTGTTCCATCCACATCCTCCTTGACCAGAACTTTTTTTTCCTTTTGCCTGTTCTCCATCACTCACACCAGCAATCTAACACTTCCTCCATCCAGACCTTACTTATCAACCTCCCCACGAACATCCATAACTCACCACACACCCATTCCACAAATCCATCTCCTCATATTTCCTAACACATGTTCCACATCCTCTTTTTACAACACATTATCTCATCAGTAGTTGTATTTGACCTATAACCAGCGCGATAAATGATGAGCCCCCCTCAAGCAGATTTGCTTACACTTAAAACAAGCTCAACATGAGCATATGAGCTTTTTGCTCAAGTGTGGAACCCTGTCTAATCCAAGATTTTTGTAAAAATGCCCTCAGGAATTTCCTGAGAAATGATGAGCCCCCTCAGATTGATTTGCCTATACTTACAAAAATTGCATCAGCCAGATTGTTGTCCATAAACTTGTCAAAAATTGATATTTTTTTTAGCCACACCAGAAATTAAGCCAAAAAGCTATATACACACACACACACACACACACACATATACACACATATTTACTTCCAGTTTAAGTTTAATTGGACCCCAGCCTCAACTTGCATATCCAATATTAAAACAATGCAATATGCAGAGACCCTCTAGAATTGCTCCGTGACTCTCTCATTTCTTACATCATAAACATATGATTTTTCACCTATGAGAATAACACTACATATGGTGTCATCAGGTAATGCCTCATGGAATTCACAGATAATTTTAATGTTTGTCCTGTCATTCACCACAACCTGTTTTCTTTTTGAAGTATTGATTACAAACATGGGTCTCTGTGCTTTGAATTCATCTGGTGTGTAATACATGTCAGTATTGCCAGTAGTGACCCTCTTGAATGCTGTAAATGCTTCATATAATTTAAGAAAATCATTCTTGGACATGTCTAAATTATAATTTTCTCTAGGAAATACCTCATCTCTGCCATTTTTAAGATATATGTTCTTGATGTTGCAGCTATCAAATTTACTTGAATTTTTTTCCTGATTGTTGTGTCTTCCAGTCTGAAACAATACTACTACAAAATCAGGCATGTCGTATTGTATGCTGGAGAATGAATTTGTGGCATCAAATTCATAATAAGAACCAGATGCGGGCTTCTGTACACATTGATATGTATAAAATTGTAGAGGAACCTGTGGATTTTTTATTATATCAGCTTTGTATTTAAGAGCATAACTGGCCTCATATTCAACAACCGGGATTCTTAACTCCATAGTCTGAATAATGCATTTGCCTGCATCTGGTAGGGTATTGGGCAGAGCTTCTCCTGTAGAGTTTATTGCACTGTACCTCATCAAAGCATTGTTATCATTGGCAGCTCTTCTAAATGTAATTCTTAACCCACCCTTCCACATAATATCTTTGAAATCCGAGAAGAATCCTGGCAATAGGCGCATAGGGAACAGCACAGTGTGGTTCTTAGATAATATCTTATCACCAGCCTCAAATCCGCCTATTTTGTAGTATGAAGCCTCGGTTTTGGATAATTTTAATGTGGCCAAAGCTGTGGAGGTAATGCCGGGATAATCCACTCTGTTTATAACAACGCCATGCTTTCTGATCTCAATTTCAGAGAATAGATGTGGCACAAAATTGTCTACCAATCTTATATTTGAATTTGCCGGATAATCGGTACCATCGAGCTTTACAACATCAAATTTGATGTATAGATCTGCTCTGTGGGGGTGTATAAAGCCATCAATCTCTGTGTTGGGTTGATTTAAATTTGCAAATGTCCTCCTGTTTGGGGGGAATGATTGTAGCTTATAACTCTCAATATTTTCCATTTTCTTCTTGTATGTATTTTTATTTAAATGTTAATCTCTATGATTGCAGTTGTTGTGGCTCCAGCAAAATCAACTAATTCTTCTTTTTCATTAGTGACCATCAATTCAATATTATCTATTCTATTATGACACACAGGAAAATATAATGTTGGGGATGGATTGTAGATGATTGGCTCCATAAATTCAGAATTAGGTTTGAATGTTGCAATGATGCCTGTTTGTTTGTGAGTGCCTATGCCATTTCATTTGGTGATCATACCCTCAGCCACATTACAGTGAATATTCAGAGTCTCTATGGCTAAGAATTTAGGTATATTCATAGCAGTGTGTTTGATGCCTGGTTCAAGTTTTGTGTTGTTCTCAAATCCTAACAGCTCTCCTATAGTACCCAGATTCACTGTTTCTGTGGCAGATACAATTTCTACTCTGTGAGTGACAGAATTTTGACTTAACACTACACCTCTGGGTAATTGAGCATTTAAAGTAGATAGATTATATTGCCCTGGAGTGATGACAATTTTTTCATCCCCTAGTGCAATTGTATTGTTGTGGTGTGTAATATTAGGGATTAGGTACATGCCATAAAATGCTCTGAGAGCTATTGTTTTGGGATATACTACGTCATCATGCAATTTGAGTTTCAATATTGAATTTTGGCTGGTGAGATGAAATACCCCCATGATGTTTCAGATACCACAAGGCTTTTTGAAAATCTTCAATTGATGGTTTATTTATTTGAGACATATATCTAAGAACAGATAAACACAAATGTCCACAATTAACATCTCTGAAGTTTTGAACACGGGCATTATTATAATAAAGATTAGATGAATTTAGATATTTTATTAAATTTTCAGGTGGAACACCCCCAAATGAATCAAACACAAATGCCTAATTTTTTAAATATTTAAGATAACAGATCCAGTGAGTGCCCTGATTTTTGTACTTATCCAAATTAACAATGCCACACTCTTTGTTGAGTGGTTGTTCTGGTAGAGAATCAGACATGTACACACCTCTAAAATGTTTGATGCCCAGTGGCTTGATTAAAGCTTCAATATCTTGGTTTGTAAGCGGCTCTTGTTTTTTTTAAACTTATTCATGGCTCTCTTAACACCTTTGCCTTGTTTCTCAATGGCCAGGTTATGGCGCCTCTGCTCATCTAATTCTGCCCTATTTTTCTTGGCATCTCTTACTGTTTTTGCTATTGCAGCTGAACCCCCAGCCAAGCTCCCCACAGCCCCGAGAGCAGCTAAGATGGCAGGGATGGTAAATATAAATCCCCCCACATGTGATTTTTTTCTTGATTGCTGTAATTTTTTTAATTGGGGGGTACTAAGTAACAATTTCATACCATGCCCCTTTGCAATACAAGAATTTTTTTTCTTGCGCTGCTTTTTGGTCAAAAGACTGTCAATAGTTTTAAGAGATTTGAGACCTGCATAAGGTATTTGATACATAACACCCTTGGCCTTCATTGTAGGTTTATTATATACATAGTTACAACCCCCACCTCAGTTTTTGTTTAGTGTTCATAGCTATGGTGGTTCCCAATGCTGCTATTTTTTCACTTAAAAAAGCATCTTTGCTTACAAATCTGCCAAATGCAGCCTCTTCTAATTTCTTGTCTGCAACATGTCTTTTGTCAAGATCAGAATGTGTGTTGTATGCAATATCATGGTCTCTACAAGCAGCATCTAAAGGATTAACACCAGGATCACCTCTGTTTAATCTATGATCCAGTTTTGTACCGGGACCACAATACTGATAGCCTGGAATGTGTAGTTCAAATGGCAGCTTGTTTATAATGTCATTAACAAGGCCCCGACCCTCAGAAATATTCCAAAATTTAGGTGGTAGAGTATTAATAAATTTTATGAGATATCCAATCCCCTTAGTGTCATTCACTATAAAATTAGACAATTTTGTGCTTATCATGTCCATAATTCCAACTTTTTCATTGTAAAAATTGTGGTTCCCAGCATTTTCCTCCCCAGCTATCACCAATAACCTATCTACAAGTTTCCTGACATCATCAACCCACACAAATTCTTTAGGCAGGGTGTTGTATTGTTTGATTCCACTGCCAGTCTTGATCTGAGACCATATGGGCTTGATTAAATTATTGTATTTTGCCCCACTGCTAGACTTGACTCTTTTTTGTGTGGGATCATTGTTCTGGTATAGAGCATCTGATTTTATTAATATTTCTTTGTAATCCTCATAATCCTGATCTGTATAGCTGCCAGGCCTTTTCCTAGTCATCAATTCCCATAATCCAGGTGTGCCGAGATACTTAACAAAAGCACCTTTTTCTCCAAGTCGAGATTCTGAATATACAATTATATCATCTCCCATAAATGTTACTCTGAAATTGCCAATTCTATGTATGATGCTACCATCACGCTCTGTGTCAGCATATATGCCAAAAACCTCATCTTTATTGTCTTTAGGTGTGGTTAAATATTTTTGAGCAAGAAGACCCAATTCAATAGGATCCTGACTAGCCTCAATTCTTCGAGGAGCAATAGGACTAGGTGTATGAATACTGGAAAGTGGGGTGAATGGATAATCTAATATGTTCCTTGCAGCTACAGGTACAAGCTCTGTGAGCAAATTTTGATTTTGCTCTGTAACAGTTTTGATATTCTTACCTAAATTATTAATAGCATCAATTACAGGCTGTTCTGTTTGTTTGTGTTTTTCATAAATTCCACGGTTCTCTGATTTCCATCCTTTAAATCTTTTTACAAGATAATCTCTTAACTTAAGATCATCAATGATTGGCCTTTTCCTGGTTATTTATTTATGTTTCAATGTCTAGAAAATTGTTGATTTTATTTCTGTATTTGCCACTATTGGGTGTTCTTGTCATATCAATTGTGACAAACCCATAACTGTCCTGGTTCCAGCACTTACTGCAAATCTTGGAAAAATTATTGTAGCTCAGGTCCCCACCTACATATTCATCATGTATGTGTTTGAGGTTGGTATGGTCTTGATGAAACACACATATAAAATTGCTGTTGTCCCGGATCAGTTGCTTGGGTATTTTTGAAAAAGTCTGTGCCAGGTAGAAACAATCAATGTTTTTGTGCCGGCCCTGTGTAAAAAAATTCCTAACCTTGTTTTGATTATCCAATATAATATCATCAAACACAACAACAGAACTATCGAGACAGTCATGAAGTGGCTTAACATCTGGTTCAAAAGTGGCAATATCCAATCCATCATATAGCTTCATCAGCTGCTGATATTTTAATTGTTCCAAGCTCTTAGAGAAGATATACAAGTGCCTGTTTTTCCAGTCTAACCAGTTGGGTGCCAATAAAAAATTATCAACCATTAGTGTAGTTTTACCACAAGCAGATGGCCCAACAATAAGACACCTAATATTATCAGGCAGCAAGTTGCCATTTCTCTTATTCTGCTGTTCAGGTTCTGGCAGCCTCTTTATAACATCCCAGGTGCTCATATTATTATTTTGTTTGCATCGATTCAGCTGTGTTCTGGGAGTCCTAGCCATTTGACAAATAACTTGTTGCCTTTTCTGCGGATGATTTTTTCTATGAGATATGTGTCAGGCTGTTTAGTTTTGCTGAGCTCTTCTTCATAGAACCTGCCTTTGAGAATTTCTCCTCGGTGATCTTTTATTATATATGTGTTAAGGGTCCCAGGTTTAACTTGAACCACTGTAAATAATTCAGTGCTCCAGTTTCTTGTAAAGCCTCTTTTGAATAAGTGCTTATATTTGCTTATTCTTACTTGATCACCCACCCTGTATTTGGCCTTTCTTATTGTTGGCTGGTATTTAGGATAATAAACAGTGCTGATCAATTTTTGCTCATCAGATGAAGTTACTTCAGAGGGTTTCATGTTGATTGTGGAATGGACAGAATTGTTATATTTTTGTAGAAGTTCTGGAAGAATATTAATCCATTTATAATTACCTTGCAGGGTAAATTGTTTATACATAAGATTTTTTAAGGTTCTGTTGAATCTCTCTACAATTGAGGCCTTGAGGTCACTGTAACTCGAATAATGTTTTATTGCCTGGCTTTTAATAAATTGTTGAAACACTGAATTATAAAATTCTTTGCCATTATCTGTTTGCAAATAGCGCGGGGATCTTCCACTCTGATTGATGATTGTTCTGATGGCTTCTGTAACACATTTTCCAGTCTTGGATTTGAGTGGCACAGCCCAGGCAAATTTTGAAAATGTATCTATTACAGTGAGTAAATACTTGTAGCCCTTGTTGATTTTGTCTAAGTTTTCCAACTGTCCACTTGCCATTTCAATCAAGTCGCTTTGCCATAAATCATCTATGCCCTTTGTGACTACTGGGAGTCTCTTAAAATTATGTCTGGCCTGTCTGTGTAATTCATCAACAATAATTTTTCTAGACATAATATGTAAACAAGAATATTGCAACTATGGGGTGTTCAGCAGCTGAGACTGCAGGGTTTTCTAAATATAATTTGTCTCCAATTTGTATTTTAAATTCCAGAGAGTCATCATCTTCAGCATAGGTTGTTTCTAATGTATTGTGATCTGTAAAATCCTCTAATTCCACACTGGTGTTTTTCACTTTGTTATCAGCATTTGTTATTGTTAAGGTGGGATAGTGGTGTGCCTGTGGTTGAAGCCAATATTTGATCTTGATTGGTCTCAATGTGCCCCCAACAAAAAATTGGTAATAAAATTGTGCAGGGGACAGCATATATATTTTGCCACCTGGTGTAAATAGAGAATCATATTCTTTGTTGGGGATGCTGTACAATTCAAGAATTACTGAATGTTTAGGATTTTCAATTATGCCTGTTATTTCCTTTTCTGCTGTGAGCAATCTGCTTGTTACAGATTCAAGGTGCTCATTGATGGTTCTAACAACATCATCATGGCCTGGCTTAATTTTTATGTCCACAACAAGTTTTTTGTATTGTTGTACAATTTCTTGGAGCTGGGTGGTAAAAACAGACAGAGCATTTGCTTGATTGGATTCCATGGTTCCTAGCTGCTGCTTGATATTAGCTACAATTTGTTGCAAATTTTCAACAATTGCCAATTTTGAATTTTGAGCTGTAAGATCATGGACCTGTCTTCTGATATCCTCAAACAGGGCATGCAATTCATTAATATGTTGATTGGTTGGTAGAGTGGCCACTACCTGAGTGAGATGTTTGATCTCTGCCTGGATATTCTTGATATCTTCTGATTTCAATATCCTATTCACTGCCCTCTTTATATTTTTAAGTTCCTGTGATGTAGGCAAATTTGATACTGTATTTTGCAAAAATTCAAGTGCCAATTTCATATTGTTTAATTCAGAAGCATGAGCCACATTTTGCATAGCATTTTGGAGCAGGGCTATATCTGCCTGAGTGGGTGTGGATTGTTGTAAAATTTCAAGTTTTGTTTGGATATCATCTATCAAGTGATGAAAATGAGATAGTTCAGATTCAGTGTTGAGGTTTTCAAGCTTTGTGATTTGGTGCTGGACACTGACAAGGGTATCTACAATACCGGGCAATCTGGATTCTAGTACATTTGCCAAATCATTTTGCACTGCTGCTATTGTACCTTCAAGATGGGTTATGGAACTTTGAATTTTTCCAAAATCTTCATATGTTTCAAGTTGGAGCTTAATATTTGCAACACTCCGAGTTATTGCATTCAAAGCATCAGAAGATGGCAAATTGTTCATAAAATTTTCAAGTGTCTCAATTTTTTCTTTAACCTCGGCTATGGCATTGTTCAGAGGGTCCAGATTATTTATTTGGAGTGACTGAATCTGTTCTTTTAGAGTGGAAATCACTAGATCAAAATCTTCTTGTGATTTTATGCTTTTGACAATTGTTTGGAGTTGTGTCTGGACATTATTTATCTGCTCTTCCAATTGTTGTTTCAATTGCTCAGAGTTGTTAGCCTGGGTCTTAAATTTGGCTTGAAGAGCTGCTACAGCTTCTTCCAAACTTTGAAAATTATCCAATGTAGCCAGGTCAGTATATTTCTGAAGCAGCAATTTGAGTTCAGAATCAATTTTAAGAAGAGGGTCCATGCATTGTGATTGCAAATTTGTAATTTCTAATTGAAGACTGGCATTGAGTGTGGTTTGTAAAGCTTGTAAATCACTTCTTAATTTCTTGACTCTGACATCAAGCATCAGAATCTCATCACTGTGATCTTCATGTCTTGTATGGCCAAAAATATCATTAGGCATTTTTGATTTAGTAGTTATTTATTATAGAGTATCTGATTCTTAATTCTATAAAAAAGGGTATAAGCTTATCATAGGATACAGGGACCTCAATATATAAGCAGTCACCAGCAGAAACAGTATAAACAGTGCCAGAAACCATGTTTGAGTGCTTAATTCTATAAATATTTCTCCCTACTGAAATTTTGACATCACCCTCAGTGGTTGTAATAAATTGCAATTGCCCACCTACAGGTAATTGGTAATGATTTAAATTATTGTTAAATATGTACAATATTTTGCCTGTCTCATCATCAACATCTGTAAATATGCTGTTCAGATGAATAATTAACAAAGCACTCAGTTTAGACAGCATAGACTGCATATCAGAAGAGGGTTGTGGTGTTGGCAGGTCCATAATACCTTGTTTTTTAAACCCAAATAAGTTCATAGGCATGTTTGTTTATTTCAAATCATGCTCTGTGTTTGTGCATTGTTTCCCACTTTTCAAATCACAATGACCCCATGGTAAAGTATGAATGCCACATGATAAAATGCATCTCTTATCATCACGTGGGTCCAGAGCCACTTTTCTTACAACATTTGAAGTCAATAAGTGATCCACACTCTGAATTCTGGATTCTGATGTTCTGATTAAACTCTGGGATTTGAGGCAATTTTTATAATCTTCAAATTCAAGCTCTTTTTCCACAGTTACTTTGCCAATGCCCTTGGCCTTTTTGGCAGCAACACCACTACATGTTTTAAAACTGTACATCTTGGCACTTAACCCAGCAAATGCCACAATAACATCACCAAGTGTCTCATCTTTTAACTTGCCGGGCACCTTTTTGTTGTGGTGTTGAATCTCTGTATGTTCACTGGTATCAAAGTATTTAAACAATTCAGGCTGTGCTATATCTTGATAAACATTTTCTGTTTTAATATCAAGAACAAAACTATCCGTGTCCATGTACATCAATTTTACACGATCCTTATAAAAAGGTTTCAACACATCATAATACAATTGTGACATATGTGATTTGGCCAATTCCAATATCACAGCCCCTACATAAATAGGTTTATCAAATTTAATCTTTGTTTTTTTCATGTTGAAAAGTGCCATATTTTCATCATAAATTCTTCTATAATTGAAATTAGGCTTTGTAACCAATTTTTTACTCAGGCTGGGGTCAGTAATTATTTTAACATCGGTATGTTTTCTGACATTTTCAATTGTTTTGCCATATACAGAATTGACCATCAATTTAAACAAGGCCTTATCAAATTGGCTTTTTGCAGATGTTCGAAGCTCCGTGTTTGTATCAATATATGATTTCAACCATTCTGAGTGCCTGAACCTCAAAACTTTTCCAATTTTGGTCACTTGGACACCATGTTTCTTCAGGAACTGGAGGTTTTTGTAATATATGACATAGCCCAGTGTCATCATGAGCTTCTTCTGTTTAGAGCCAGGTGAGCACTGAACCTCAGGAATTGGGGGCAGATCAGAAAATTTGTTATGTAAATCATCAGGAATTGTCAGATCAACCTCTAAGAAGAGGCCATAATTACTGTCATCAAAATCCTTAAGATCTTCAATATTAAAATCTTCGACCCATTCAAGCCCTGCATATGGCAGTTTTTGCATCATGGCATAACCATAGAGGCTGTTGGCATCTACATACAATATATAATTTGATGGCCGTGCAGGATCATAATCAGGCATATATTTGTTATTTGCTCTGGCATATCTCTGAGAACATTGCACCATCCCTCCTCTTATACATTGCTCCATAAACAGATACATATCTTGATCTTGGATAAGATCCAAATTCATTTTAGTGTTTAAAAACATTGCAGCCCATGCTAGGCCCGGGGCACTGTAAAAATACATTGGATCCAGCCTATAATTTTGCATTGAAGATTTTCTGAATGCCTGCAATATATCAGCTAAGAGGGTCACATCAAGTTTTAAATATGCCATGTGATAATCACCAAATGTCTGACATTTTAAATTGTTCCACATCAATTGGGCATGGTGATAATCATCATCACTGATTCCAGATCCTCTGATTTTGCTGTAAAACTCTTCTTGTGGTGGCAGGGAACACTCATCAAATTTAGAAAAATCTGTAACATAATCATATGGATATACACCCTTCCGCCTAATTTATTTCAGGTCCTGATTTGGAAACAAAGCACATGTGATTTTGAATTGATCATCAGATAATTGAGTGGCCAGTGTGGCCAGGCTAGCAGATAAAATTCTGTAAGAATCAAGAAATCTTATGTGAATAGGAACACCATTAATTTTAATTATTTTGCTAATAGCAATATATTTCTCATCATTTTCAGCTAAAATATTTAAATTCTGCTTCTCAAACCCCTCATATCTGATCAGATGATGGAAATCATAATTGGATGCTCCATGGCAAAATATGGGGACAAATTTTGGTCTTTTGATCTTAATATTACAGCTATTACACAGGGCCATTTTGAATTTACCATCTGTATGAGAATGGTGTTTCACCTTGATATTTGTATCTGAAAATTCAGAACCACATACCGGGCATTTTTCTGCATTGTTGAAATCTTCAATCTGTTTCTCTGTTAAAGGCAACATGGGTTTCGATTTTAATAAAATGTTAGATGCTATGTCACGGCACTCATTTTCTATTCTATGTGCAAATATTTTGATGGCATCTGGCCCCATGTATGAATCTTTTTTACTAACAACACCATCCTTTACAACTACATAATAAAAGCTGGAAGGTTCATGTAGCTGGTATGGTGTAATTGAAGATTCTTCAGGATCTGGATTGCAGAATGCAAGAGGTTTGAGGTTTGATTCAAAATCACAGACAATATATGCTGGGTGTTCCAACAAGGCTTCAAACTTTTTAAATTCTGCATTTTCGCTTGGCATTGGCATCACCATATGAACAGGTTTATGATTTTTACAGTATTTTAAATGTTCAATTAACTTGTTTTTAGCAATTTCTGCATTTTTTTCACAAACACCATTCACCATTTTTCTACCATCAAATACACTTAAACATCTTCTGCACAACTTGAATATTGTATTGGATTTGTCTAGTTGTGTTCTCACTAAAGCTTGAAGATTATGTATCAGAGTGTAATGATATGTGCCATCCCCTTCAATTAAGAGCAAATCAATTGGAATAGCAGAATCATCATCAATTGTACTGATTCTGAGAGGTTCTATCAAACAATAGCCACAGCCAGTGGAACAAATAAATACATTAATAGATAATTGCTTGCCATTAATATCCCGGGCCTTTTTTTCAAATTTATCAATATTCTGAACAGACATTGGATATTCTAAACCCTCCATTGCATCGTCAAAAAAATGTACATGTTGTTTGTAATAACTTATTCTTTCTGGATCCCTTAAAACTGGATACAAAGCAGCTAAAATACACCACAAAAAGCATTTCTCATCATTATTTTCTATATTAACCACGGCTGTTTTGTTTTTAATATTGGCAGGTAATGGCAGATATGTAGATCCTTGTAATGGGCTGAATTCAGAAATATTAACATATAACTTGTGTGGAGAGCCGCATAGGCTCCATCCAGACTCTTTTGCTGCAAATTCAGAGTGTTTAATATTCAATTGATCTATCAACCTGCTTATTATTGTGTGTGAATTTGCATTTGAATATACAGGTACAGTTTTTGTTATGTGGGGCTGTGTAAATTTTGTGCCATTTGGTTTCTTATATTGTGTAAACAATTTGAGGGATAGCTTATAAGAGCCATTTTGTGCATTTAGAATTGCCTGCAGATCAGGATTTACACTGTTCAAAAAATTCTTAATGCCACATCTTGGCTCTGATACAAACCGATAATCCCTAAGTTGGGCATTAAAACTGCTATGGATGGGTTCATAGCGTGGCTGTTTTGCCGGTCCAGCATTAACAGGTGCTTCATGCTTCCTTTTCAGACCAGATGTAGATGCTTGTGGGGGCAATGTTGATGACTGTGCAGAGCAAGTACCTTTATGTTTATATGTGAAATATTCCATGCTATATTTTCTATTGCATTTGGGGCATATTTTTGTGGGGGTTCTGTATTTGTCTGGGTTACAATTCCTTTGGTGTCTGGCCCAATTGGGGCTGGATATATTCTTATTACACTGATTGCAATATTTTTGATTCGGCATTTTTGTTGTTGTTTATTTTATATATTTCCTGGGCTTCAATTCAAAACTCTATGCTGGATAAAAATATCAGTTGGGTTCAGCACTGTGCTTTGTGTGTGTGTGTATGTGTGTATGTGTGTGTGTGTGTTAATATTTTTGGCTTTGGTATTTATATAAAATTTCCTGGGTTTAAATCAAATCTCTATGCATATCTTATGACAGGTTGTAAAGCCAATAGCCCACAAGTGGAAAAAGAGAATAAATATTCATTCACACTGACCTTCCGCAAATACCTGCACGGACATGCATATCTTGAATGGCAATGACCTGGCACTGAGTGTTATGTATTGATTTTTGTATAACAAGCTGGGACAGATATAAGCCTGACCCTAAATAAGAGTGGATTACAACAAACAAGCTAGATGTAACAAATATCAGGCAAAATATTGTTCAATATATATTTAATATTCATATTAAATCAAACAGGCCTGTAAGTATGAGAAGCACTGTAACAACACATCTGTTCTCCTCAGCCACTCTCACAATACTGGCTGATGCAATATTGTTTGCACGCAGAGCTTCCATACTCGGGAATTTCTGTAAGCACCGGCGCAGAGGAGAAACATGCAAAGCAAAAATCAATACTACCGTGTCGGGAATTGTACACACTGACACAGAGGAGAATTACTTGAAACATGCAAACATATAATATAAGAAATGAGAGAGTCGCGGAGCAATTCTAGAGGGTCTCTGCATATTGCATTGTTTTAATATTGGATATGCAAGTTGAGGCTGGGGTCCAATTAAACTTAAACTGGAAGTAAATATGTGTGTATATGGGTGGGTGTGTGTGTGTGTGTGTGTATAGCTTTTTGGCTTAATTTCTGGTGTGGCCAAAAAAAATATCAATTTTTGACAAGTTTATGGACAACAATCTGGCTGATGCAATTTTTGTAAGTATAGGCAAATCAATCTGAGGGGGCTCATCATTTCTCAGGAAATTCCTGAGGGCATTTTTACAAAAATCTTGGATTAGACAGTTTTCCACACTTGAGCAAAAAGCTCATATGCTCATGTTGAGCTTGTTTTAAGTGTAAGCAAATCTGCTTGAGGGGGGCTCATCATTTATCGCGCTGGTTATAGGTCAAATACAACTACTCTCATCACCACCCAAAACACACATCCTTTTCGTTACATTTATCTACCCACTTCCCAGAAAACACTCGCCCACATCCGTTTCCTCCACACTCTAAGGTCACCTCATTCTCCTGACATTTCCTAACACGTGTTCACTATGCTTTTTACAACATATTATCTCATTACTACCAATCTCCCAAACATGTTTCCTTCTGTTCCCCTTTATCTCCCGAGTTCCAACCAAAACAGTTAACGCCCATCTTTTATCTTAGCACTTCCGGTGAAACGCGACTCCAAAAACCCTCACACCACTCAGAAACGCCTACCCCTTATCTTATCATTTCCGCTCTTATCTTATCTCATTTCCGGTTTAGGTGGGATGGACGGGGGGGTATTACTACTGAGCCTTTACACGCTTGTTGACTTGATTTCACCCAAAATTAAATTAAATTTGGTCCAATCTTTAATATATCCACTTTTCGATTATGGCGATGTTTTTTACGGGCCAAGAATCACAAAAAGGCTCTCATGCAAAATTCAGAAAATCCAAAATGCATGCATGAGGTACGTCTACAGATTTAAAAATCACGAACACGTTCTCCCTGTGCTTAATCAGCACAAAATCCTCAACATGGCAAGACGGACAGAACTGCACATGATCTGCATTACTTGCAATGTTATAAATAAAAACATCCCGGACTATTTGAGTGTAAAGCTTAAAGCCAGGAGTGGAACACACTCATACTCCACCAGAAACGCCGCCAATCTCCATATACCTCGCTGCAGAACTTCTGTTTCGCAATCTTCATTCAGTTACATGGCACCTAAAATATGGAATGCACTCCCGAATGAAATAAAACAACTGAACTACAAACACTTTCGTAGGGCAGTATATGATTCACTGGTTGATGATCAGAAGCAAAGTAAGACCACATATGATTAAAAACTGTTTCCTGTGAATTATTGAAAAAAACTGGACCAAAACTAAGTAATAATACATGTATAATATTATCTTTTCATTTATTGGCACACACGCACTGTATATATTTTGTCATCTCTTTTCTTTTTGTGATTTTCTTTGTGTAGTAGTAGTTTTTTATAGTTTATTTTATGTTATTTTACTTATGTAGTGTCTTATAATCTTCATGTATAATAATGTACCTAGGTACTTTGCTACATTTTTCTATGTCAGGTTAGGGGGTAGATCAGCATTTGCTGAACCTCGCCCAAGAATAAAGACCATTGAATTGAATTGAATTGAATTGAATTGAATAACTTTAATAATTATTGCTGAGCATTTCAAATATTTAATTTACACTTCCCTGTCTTTCCAGGATAGTATTGAACCAATGAAGAAAATAACAAGAAGAAAGAGGCTTTGTGTGAATAAAATACATTTGGATATGTTTGCGCTTGTAATTTTCCCTGTGATGTTCCTTTGCTTTAATGCCGTGTATTGGACCATTTATCTTAGTAAAAGACAATCGCCTGACATTTGAGAGCAGTTGCACCTAAGAAGAAACAAAATACTTATGTGAATTTGTTAATGGAAACTAATCTCACATAAAAACACGACCAAAATATATTAAATTCACTCTTAACAAAGGAATCACTCCAAATTTAGCGCATTGGTCAGTGTGATTGCTTGTACGTATTAAAGATGATTCGTGTACATTTGTGAATACTATGTTTAAATTCACAACACTCTGAAAAGTCTCTCCAGTGGGTGGACTGCGGAAATACTAGGCATGAAGCTTCGCTTTTTTCACAGCACGATGACAACCGCGTCTTCACTAGCTTAATACCTTTGAATGTCGGCGTTATGACTGTTTGGGAGACTATACTAGTCGATCCTTCACATTCTGGATCGTCTCGTAAGAATTATATCCTGGAAGATCTGTTCTCTGAAAACACCCATCGAACACAAGAAACACAATCTAAAAATACCCAAACACGAAACTCCCATCTTCATTGTTATAGGGGTTAGAGAATAGAAGAAACTGCATGCACCATTGACTAACATTAATTGCCATCATAGCATTAAGGAAAATCTGAAGAACTTAATACTGTCCCAGCAACAATATTAATCTATGTACATCAACCCTAGTAATTGTATCGATTGATTTGCTTTATTTTAGTTCGCATTTGTGCCACCTTTGGCTAATGTGCGAAGATGGGAATGAGTGATGATATGATGAAATTGAAGAATGGACACTCACAAACATCTACGCCCAGGTCGGGATTCGAACCAGGGACCCCTGACGTCGTAGCGCGATGTGCTAACCACTCCGCCACAAGGGCCGGCCTTAGTAATTGTAGGAAGCCCAACCCCGGAAATGCAACAGGAGAAAGCTGGGAAAAAGATATGACAAGTTAATAACAAAATCGAAAATTATAATTTAAATATAAATCAATAATTTAAGATAATTATCTTACATGAATTTGCTATTATCACAGTACACTTGATAATCATGAAAGCTATTTTAGTACATCACTAGTTACTAAAATTTTGAACAAATCAAGGTGGTATTTGGCCTCATGGAAACCACACTAATATTCAACAAAGTAGTTCTAGACTAAATAAATTTTAGTTTACATAAAAATGTGAATATATTTATCATCCAGTTTCATGACAATACCTTTTTCGAAATACATTTCATTACATGACACAATTTTGGTAAAGTTGTGTTAATATATGACTTCTTCTTGCCGAAAAGGAGGTTATCTAAGTGTCCCCCTCCGATTTCCATGAAACTTGGCAAAACAGACCCATTGTTATAGATTTTAAATAATTTTCAGAACTATACACAGCCAAAAAATAAAATAGAATTGTACAGAAAACCTGAGTTAAATTTCTAGAATTGTGAATTATCATTCAACGAAGGCCAATATATAAGAGAAATTCACAAGAATTATTAGATTCACGCCCACTAATTTGAGGGGGTATTTTCCCCCAAAAAACTGTGTTTAGCTGAAACACAAAAACACGTATTTCTTCTTTTGGCCCCCTCTATACACCTGCCAAGTTTCATGGAAATCGGAGGGGGACACTTAGATAACCTCCCTTGTAAACCCTTTTTAACAGTCTTGCTGAAATGAAGTTTGAAAATGTTTGTGGAACATGGAAATGTATTGTTGGCCCATTTCCAGTCACACGCCGCTACCAAACCCTCTAGATACACTTACAGTAGATGGCAGGACCATGGTCCAGGGATATATAAAGTCCACCCGTATGATGCCAGTGCCAGTGTTGCTAACGGTGTATTTGCATGTTTATATTTTATGTAATCTACCGCCCTTTATTACAAAAGTGCTCTAACTACCATGGTTGACTAGACGATTTAAGATAGCGACTGGAAGGTTTGTGACCCAACTAGTCACGGAAATTCAGTTAGCTACTTCTGAGACCCTGACGGGTTGCATTTTGACTTGCACGCTTGCTAATAGAGCTAGTCTTGTGGAGCATAATGCTCTGCAATTTACTAAATTTAGTCCTCAGCATAATATACAAGCTGTCTCACAAGTAATAGCGCAAACTGACACAGGTGAAAGTACACGATAATAGAAGCAAAAAGTCTCAATAAACATGGGTCTGCAAACGAGCCGTTTTCGAGATAATCGTGAGTAGTATGAATGGTACATTCTGGCGCAGCCCTTTGACCTACTTTTTATTTTACGACGTTTTACGGACTAAACTAACCTACAATGAGAGAAAAATGTAGAGAAAAAGCTCTGGCATCACTTTTAAGCTATTTTTTAACTCCTGCAAATTTTTCTCTTATGCTAACTCGCCTTTTGACCTACTTTTGAAATGACTTAAGACATTTTTCTATAAGGCTGCTGTCTCCTCTTACTGTAAGATCCCTCAGTGTAATCTACTACGACCTGCTAATAGGCTTCTGCTCTCAGTGTAATCCGTTTTACGGACTAAACTAACCTACAATGAGAGAAAAATGGACAGAAGAAGCTCTGGCATCACTTTTTAAGCTATTTTTTACCTCCTGCAAAATTTTGCTCTTATGCTAACCTCGTCCTTTGACCTACTTTTGAAATGGCTTACGACATTTTCCTATAAGTCTGCTGTCTCCTCTCACTGTATGGTCCCTCAGTGTAATCTACTACGACCTTGCTCTCAGCCTAATCTGCCACGATGTTTTTTAAAACTCATGTGTGATCTTCTACAATGTGTGTGTGTGATAATCAAAATTATTTTTGTTAAGGAAATCCCTGGCCCCCCAAAAAAGAAAATATCCCGCCAGGGGTGCGTGGTGCCCAACACAGTTCTAATGGCCACGGCTATCAAAGCCATGCCTCTGTAGAGTTTCATGGGTTCTTTTTTTTAACCCCCCCCCCATGACTCCCTACAGAGGACCTCCGTGTGTAATGTGTGTGTTTTATGATTGAAGAGAAGAAAAATTTTGGTTAAGAATGGAATGTGTAAGAACTAAAAAAGTTTCCGTAGGGTGCAGCATCTGAAAGAAAAAAAAATATCCTCAAATAGTGTACATAATATGATAGAAAAATATAAAAAAAATATTTAAAACATTAGTGTGAATGATTGTTTTTTTTTAAAAAAAAAAAAGTGGTGCAAGAAATAATACGTACTTTTTTGATGCAGAAGTCTAATGGTGCGAGCAGATTTCTTCCTCGTCATGGTATCCCCATTCTCGGGTGTGAATGTTGCAGTCCAGTAGCCTCAATTTGGTGTCATGGGGATCAAGCGCCACTTTGTTGATCATGGATGTACGCAACTGGTCGATGGTTCTCGTGATCCGATGTTCGGTCATGCGTTGCTTGCTTTTGTCGAACAAGCACGACTTATAATCTTCTACGGTTAGTTTTTTTGTGCTGGAACGCCCCACCTCCTTTGCCTTCTTTATTTCGATCTCATCCTGGATTTTTACTGCATACATTTTTGCTCGAAGACCAGCAAATTCTGTGATGATGCGGCCGTTGATTTCATCCTTCATCTTCCCGATCGTCATTTTCTGGCTGTTGTCGAAGAGAGCGTGATCTTTTCGATAATTGGAGAAATCGAAATGCTGGCTCATGCTTTTGAGATCTTCGTATAGATCATCGGTGCGGATGTTGTATATGAAGCTGTCCGTGTCGGTGTAAGCCACCTCGATCCCCTCTTCATAGCGTGGTTTCATGATGTCGTAGTGAAACTTATACATGGCCAGCTTCGACAACTCGAGGATCGCGACTCCCACGGCGATTTGTTTGTCGAATGTTATGTGACGGAGAGCACGTTCGATCAATACCAACGTGTCGCTTAGTATCGTGAAGTTCTTGTACGTGGGCTGAGCGACGAGCTTGTTTATTTTCTTTGGGTCGGAGACCAAGTTGATATTTTTTTCTTTTCCTCGCATCTTCCATGCTCTTGCCATAGATGCTGTTGTTCATCAATTTGTATAGGTCTTTGTCTGCTGAAGAAGAAGCTGATGCTCGACGTTGAGTGTTGCCGTCGATATAGGGTGCTAGCCACCTGGTCTGTCTAAACTTCAACCCCGAGTGCACACGCTTCAAAACCAATCCATGCTGGAGGTAGAATTGTAGGAGACGATAATGCACCACGTAATTCTCTTTGCTCTTGAAGGTGAGCATCAGCTTCTTCTCCGGAGCCGATTCCATCACAGGTGCCATCGCAAATCCATGGTGTTCTTGGTGAAGCGATGCAGGATATTCCAAATCTACTTTCAGGAAACATCCATTTTCATGATCTTCGCTCCATTCTAAACAATCTTGAAGTTCCTGCTCCCTCATCCATTCGTATTCTCCGATGGGCAGAGGCTCGGACATGGCATAACCATACAGGTTGTTCATGTCCCAGTATGCCAAGAAGTTTGTCGGTTTCCCTGCATCGAAATCGGCAACATATGGATTGTTGGCCTTGAAGTATCGAAGGGGACACTGGACGATTCCTCCACGTTTTGCCTCTTCGACAAACAAAAGTTGATTGACGTCTTTGATGAGTTCTATCTTCACCTTCGTGGATTTTAACATCGCCTGCCAAGAATAACCCGGTGTGGTGTAGCTGAAAGCGGGGTCCAAACCATATGCTGCTATTCCTCTCGAGCGATGGAGATGAAAACGGTCGCTCAATAGCGTAACATCCAGTTTCAAATACAGATCATGATAGTCGGCTATGGTTTGACAAGAGAATGTAGACCAGACAAGTTGAGCATGATGGTAGTCCTCTTCGTTGCAACAGGTGTCGCTAAGACGACTGTAGAATGCTTCTCTCGGTGGTAATGATGTTTCTGAGAATTTGGAAGCATCCGTCATGTATTCGTAGGGGTAAACACCCTTGCGTCTCAACAGTGCTAAATGTTGGTCGCCAAAACATTTCCTGGTGGCGACCAAATCATCGTCGGTGAGTTGAGACGCAAGTGTCGCCAAACTCGAAGACAGAAAGTTGTAGGAGTCCAAGAAGCGAATTTCTACGTGATTGCCATTTCCAACGTCCACCTTCTTGCTGAATGAATTTCTCATTGGTGCGAGCTATGACGCTAATGGGTTGAGCATCGCATCCCATCTCCTTTATGAAGATTTTGGCGTCCTAGCCCTCCAAATTGTGAATGAATACAGGGATAAAATTTGTTTTTTTTTATTTGTAGATTACAGTTGTTACACAGGGGGGGGCACATATTTTCCCGTGTGATGATTATGGTGGCCAACTTTGACATTTTCGAGGGTGAAGTTACATTCGCACACATCACACTTAGAGGCAAGGTCATATGCTTCCTTCTCTTCCTGGGTAAGAGGCTCTATTGCTTTGTCTTCTCTTAGTAGAGGAGCGAATTGTATGGCCATGTGTTTCAAGGTTTGAACGAATTTTTGTGGAGTATCATTGCCACGATGTAAAATAACATTGCCTGTGTTGTTGACCATCAATCCAAAAGCGCAGGCTTCGTGATGTAGAATTTCGGTAGTGCTCGATACGCTGGGATTCGGTTCGCAGATGGCGAGTGGAAGTTGGAAACTTTCAAAGTCGGCGCATATCACCACGGGATGCCAGAGTAATGCATTGTAGTTGGAAAATTTCATGTCTTGAAAAGGCATTTTGATAGCCGTAGCCGGATGTTTACTACACATTTCATGATGATCTCTGAGTTCTTCATCAGCATTCTTTTTTCCTCGACCGTAGAATATACTCAGGCATCTGTCGCATACTCGAATTTTATGGTGATTTGTGGTAATTTGACTTCTTGTTAATTTTGGAAGATTCTGAATTAGACAATAATGATAATTATCATTATCATCTTCGATCAGGAGTAATCTGATGACATGATTACTTTTAATGTTGCTATGTCTGAGAACGTAGATGGTGTTGTTTTTGTCTAATCCGAAGATGTGTACTGCTATACTTTCGTTTTTATCTGTCTTATACTGTGCCTCAAATTTACTAATGTCTCGCAGATTTACAGGGTAATTAATGCCAGCCATAGGTTTTTCAAATTCTGAGAGATATTCTGGCTTGTTGTAGTGGCATAAACGTTGTTTGTCATTATTTTCTGGGTGATGATCGGCAATGATGCACCACAAAAAGCATCTGTTATCCTCATTTTGAATGTTGATGATCGCTTTCTTACTGGCTATTTCCGGGGGCAAATTGATGAAGCTGGATGCTCCCATCGGGTTGTATCGTGCTACCTTTAAAGTTAAAGTGTGAGGCGAACCGCAAAGTGTCCAACCCGATCCACGTTTTTGGAAAGTCTCGTGCTTGTTCAACAAAGCATCAAACATCTGGTTGCAAATGGCATCCACCTCATCGACGTCGGTGGCGTGGAGGCTCTTTACACCAGTGTAATGATGGAAAGTTTCTCGCTCTTTTTTTACGTTTTCGTAAATGACGGAAACGATGAGGTGGATTTTCAACGAGCATTGCAACAAAGCTTCGGTGATAGACGAAATTAAGTTGCTTTTGACCGAGCGAAAAAAGTTGTTTAGATCAGATGTTTCTTCAGATCGGAAAGTCTCCTCGGTTAAAATATTTCTAATACTTTCACCGGCACTCTTCTGCTTCTTTCGTGGCGCTTGATCGTCAACATCGAGCTTTCTCTTACTTGATCCTTCCCCATGCATATTCTTCCGATGTCTTCTCAAGTGAGAAATGGATATATATTTCCCACAGTGGTCACATGCACGTTTCGCTTCCTCCTTCTCCATTTTTTTTTGCTAAAAAAAATGAGGTTACTAAATTGCACACTTTTTTGTGGTGTTATTTATATTAGACCCCAAAGCATAAACGATCTACCATAGATCAAGTTACTATTTTGTGGTGTTATTTATATTAGATACGATCTCAATTTTTTCTTAAATAACCAGCATGAATCTTTTTGGCTTCCGAAAACAGATCAACATGGAGACTGTACACCGCACGACAGATCTACCTTCCGTGTTAACTAAACTCAACGGTCTACTGATTGTTCACCTCAACAGCATTTGGACGAAATTGGATGATGAAGTCGGCAAGATGTTTTACGTCTTCAATAACAATTTACATTTCTACGAAATGCCGATCGACGGGAAACTTCGGATCACCGTGAATCCGGAGAACGAAGGGTGAAAAATCAAAATTTCTAGCGGCAAGAACATTCTTCGAATGAAGCACGACAAGGTGCTTTCTGACATGGCGTACGATGTTTCTGCAGGAGATTGTTTATACGTGGAACTCCTCGGAGATTACGACAAACTCATTGCTCTCTTCGTAGAATTACGAATCGTCTATCCTTCAATAAATAACCGTTAACAAAATGCCTAACGACATTTTCGGCCACACCAAGCGTGTAGACCACGCAGAAGAGATTCTCATGCTGGATATTCGAGTTAAAAAGTTGAGGAGCGATTTGATCGCTTTGCAGGAGACCTTAAACAAAAATTTAGAGTCAGAGATCGCTACACTCCAAACGCAATGTCTCGATCCTATTCTGAAAATCGATTCCGAACTGAAAACGCTCATAAAAAATTATGTTCATGTACCTTCTTACGACAACGTTCAAAATATACAGTTGAGCGTGGATTCGCTTCAAAATGATTTGGCCAAATTACAGCAATTTCAATCGAAAGAAGATTTGGAAAAATTGAAACTCGAAATCGAAGAACGAACTTCCGCAATCGAAAAGAATTTCTCTGAACTTCAAACCGTCGTGAAAGATATCGATGTAGAACGCTTGCATGTCGTCATTTCCAAATTACAAGAAGAATTCACCAGCACGTTGGAAGAAATTAAATAAAAGTTACAGACTTTGGAAGATACAATGACGAACCTACCATCGTCAGACGAACTGCAGGTCATCGGTAAAAGCGTTGCGAACATAAAAATTTAATTGGAGGCTTATCAAGATTTCGAACACATTCAAACCACCATCGCTACGCTTCAGACGTCTCTTGAGTTGATCAACGAAGAAATTAAAAATATTCACGTTCAAGCAAGCACGTTGACGAGTATTCAAGACACGTTAAGCACGGTTCAGCAGAAGATCGAATATTTAGAAAATTTGAACGTGGAATCGAACCTTGCTCATTTTCATCACGTACTGGACAACATACAGGGTGACTTGGAATCGTTACGGACGAGCGTGCCTTCGAAGGAAGATTTGGAAAAATTGAAAACGGCGGTGACGGCATTATCCGAATCGAGCGACATCAAAAGTTCATTGAGCGATCTCGAAAGTACGGTGTCCAATCTCCCCACCTCCAAAGAATTACACGCTTTGAAAAGGAACATATCTCGAATGCTGAAACGACTAGAAACGGAAACGGCAAACGTGGAACAGATTCGAGATGAAATTACTTCGCTGGTGTCGACGCTGCCCACTTCGCAGAGCGTCGCGGATCTTCACACGCAGTTTACAGAGATGCGAAGCATCGTGAACGATTTAACCGAGAAAAGTTCGAAATTGAATCAAGTTGAGAACGTTCAGAACATTGTCGTCAACATCAGAGATCACGTTGGAGTGCTGGAATCCACGCAGGAATCGACGCTGGCCTCTTTCGGTGCCAAGTTGCAAGAACTGAACGAAAACTACAAGCAGTTGAACGTGGAAGTAAAAATCAAACCGTCATTTTCTGCCGTAACGGATACCATAGTCGAGCATTTGTTGCCGATTGAAAATAAACTTGGACACGTTCACAGTAATCTGCTCAGCGTCGACACTAAAATAGCCAAATTGTTCACCTTGCAAGCCATCGAAATCAACAGCGTACCCAATCAACAGAGAATCTCCACGTTCGTCGAAGGTAACAAACTGTACATGTTACATCCTTATCATCCGTACTACAAGTTTCTCCTCGATGGCACGATTCAGATAAACGAATTTTCGTACTGGTCTCACGGCAGAAAAGCTAGCGTCCCCACCATGACGTTGATATTGAATCGTGGTGTCCAGAAAGCAGGAAACATTCCTCTGGCACGTTGGAACGAAACGCACAACATATATGAAATACACGAAGACGAAGATCTTACCGTTTTCGACGTGAGTGCCGGCGATAAGCTCATCATTCAAAACACGAGGGAGGTGCCACCCTCTTTGAATCCCATCACGCTGGTGCTTCTCTACAAACGTAATCTCTAAAAAAAGAACGTCTAGGCAAGCCATCGTCCAAGAATTGCATAAACCTGCACGCCGCAACTACGAACGTTTAGAGGTGGTAACCAAGGGCATCGATGACCTCTGGGAAAGTGACCTCGTGGAGATAAGTAGCGGCAATTTAAAAAATGTACATAAATTGAACAAGGGCAACAAGTACCTCCTCACCGTCATAGACACATTTTCGAAATTCGCATGGGCTCTACCTTTGAAGGCGAAAACAGGAACATGCGTCACGGAAACATTCAAATTAATTTTTCGCGAAAGCGGCAGACGACCTCGGTTTCTGCACACGGACAAGGGGAAGGAATTCTACAATGCCGTATTCCAAAAGTTTATTCGGAAACACGACGTTCAACATTATTCGACTTTCAGTCACATCAAAGCCAGCATCGTGGAAAGATTCAATCGGACTCTGAAATCGCGCATGTGGTCACGCTTTACGCTTCAGGGAAGCTACAAGTGGGTCACCATTCTTCCGGAACTCGTTAACGACTATAATCACACGGTGCACAGAACGATAGGCATGAAGTCAGCTGACGTTACGAAGTCCGACGAGCAGCGCTTAATTTCTAGCGTTTACTGTCCAAAGTACACACCCACGACCAAAAGACCTAAATACAAATTTGGAGACCAGGTGAGGATCGGTAAATTGAAGCGAACGTTCGACAAGGGTTTTACCAGAAACTGGAGCACGAAACTTTTTACCGTGGTTCGAGTTTTACCCGGGAACCGCCACACGTATATAATAAAGGACAGTGGCGGTGAAATTTTATTGGGGCGCTTCTACGAGGAGGAATTCTCTAAAACTAAATACCCCGACACGTACCTTATCGAAAATGTTTTGCGTAAGAGAGGTGACAAACTTTTGGTGAAATGGCTGGGACTTCCGGGAACAAGTTGGATCGATTCGAAGGAAGTGATTCTGTAAGTACGTGGAATGTTGTGAAACGTTTACCTGATTCGGAAAGTCAAACGAAAAAAAGGAACGGCGAATTGCACCCCGATAGCATACGATGTCTGATCGTAGGACCTTCGGGGTGCGGAAAGACGACACTGCTCATTGATAATTTTTTCCTCGCACCCAATTGGTTAGACTGGGAAAACAGACACCTTTACGTATTTTCGAAAAGTCTCGCACAACCGAAATACCAGCAACTTATGAAACTTTACGAGGGACTGGCATTGCAACTTTCGCATTTGAAATCATTCCACTGGACGATTGTCTCGAGAATTCCGTTGTGGTGTTCGACGACATGATCCTGGAAACTCAAAACGAGATTCGTAATTTTTTCACTCGAGGTCGTCACAAAGGATTAGATTGTTTCTACCTGGCACAAACTTTTTCCAAGGTTCCGAAACAACTGCTACGTGATAATGCTAATTTTATTTGCTTGTTTCGACAAGACCACACCAATTTAAAACACGCACACGATGATTACGTAGGGGCTGAAATGAATTACAATCTATTTTCTAAATTCTGCTCCCACTGTTGGAACCAAGGTGATTTCGGATTCGCGACCATTGACATGACTCGAAAAGCAAACCATGGAAAGTATAGGAATAAAATAAACGTTTATCTAGACGTCTCAGAGTATATTAATCACCCTGAGGCTAACAAGAGGACAATTTCAGATTTGCAACAACAAGAAGAAAAAAATCAAAACGGTCGAGAATCTAAAAAATAAATTTTGAAAAACACGTTTTTTTTTTTTCAAACGTCTCTCAAGCGTATATATAAAATAACCATTACAAACATAAAAGTGAGTGTTAGAAAAGTTGATAGTCTAAAGCGGGTGACGGCAAGAAAACTACGAGAACCGAACGTATAGGCTGAGAATTCGACGTTTCAGAAAGGTTTCGACGTATATAGAAAAATGTCAAAACGTCAATTTCAAGAAGACGAAAATCTCAAGTTGCGGGATTACCTCGCGAAACGCTTCAATGGTTGGAAATCCGAGAATCGCGGATTCTACGAAGAGAAGAAACGTCAAGATCAACCTTTGATCGATGCCATCAGCGGTCTAGGTAAAGAAATTAAAAGTGTCACGGAACAAAATAAAAACTTGATCAACGAACTCGTACCACTTGCAGCTAAAAGTTACACTGTAACCACGCCCATTTCGAGCATTCCTTCGACGCCGTTCGAACTGAAGGAAGTACCGGCACGACGTCAAGCCATAGGTAGCAAGTCGTCTTCGGATAAGATCGAGTTGGGACCTTTGGCACGAGACTACCTGAGCACGGGGAAGTTCGACAAGGATGAAGTGTTTGGATTGTATCCGAAGTAGTTGTATTTACGATATAACCAGGACCACTTACAAGTGTAGAAAGGAAGAGCCCTCCTCAAGCAGAATTGTTTACACTTAAACCTAGCTCAACATGCCCATATGAGCTTTTTGCTCAAGTGTGGAACCCCCTCTAATCCAAGATTTTTGTAAAAATGCCCTCGGGAATTTCTCAGAAAGGAAGAGCTCCCTCAGATTGATGTGCCTATACTTACAAAAGGCACTTCTGTGAGATTGTTGTCCATAAACTTGTCAAAAATTGATATTTTTTTGGCCATACCTGAAATTATGCTAAACCCATACCTACCCATACATATTTATTTCAGGTTTAAGTTTAATTGGATACCAGGCTCAATTTGTATATCTAATATTAAACAATGTAATTCTTCTAGAATTGCTCCGTGACTCTCTCATTTCTTACATCATAAACATATGATTTTTCACCTATGAGAATAACACTACATATGGTGTCATCAGGTAAAGCCTCATGGAATTCACAGATAATTTTAATGTTTGTCCTGTCATTCACCACAACTTGTTTTCTTTTTGAAGCATTGATTACAAACATGGGTCTCTGTGCTTTGAATTCATCAGGTGTGTAATACATGTCAGTATTGCCTGTAGTGACTCTTTTGAAGGATGTAAATGCCTCATATAATTTGAGGAAATCATCCTTGGACATGTCTAAATTGTAATTTTCTCTAGGAAAGACCTCATTTCTGCCATTTTTAAGATATATGTTCTTGATGTTGCAGCTATCAAATTTGCTTGAATTTTTTTCCTGATTGTTGTGTCTTCCAGTCTGAAACAATACCACTACAAAATCAGGCATGTCATATTGAATACTGGAGAATGAATTTGTAGCATCAAACTCATAATAGGTACCAGATGCGGGCTTCTGTACGCATTGATATGTATAAAATTGCAGAGGAATTTGTGGATTTTTTATTATATCAGCTTTGTATTTAAGAGCATAACTGGCCTCGTATTCAACAACAGGGATTCTTAACTCCATAGTCTGAATAATGCATTTGCCCTCATCAGGTAGGGTATTAGGCAGAGCTTCTCCTGTAGGGTTTAATGTACTGTACCTCATCAAAGCATTGTTATCATTTGCAGCTCTTCTAAATGTGATTCTTAACCCACCCTTCCACATAATTTCTTTGTAATCTGAGAAGAATCCTGGCAATAGGCGCATGGGGAACAGCACAGTGTGGCTCTTGGATATAATTTTCTCACCAGCCTCGAATCCTCCTATTTTGTAGTAAGAAGCCTCGGTTTTGGATAATTTTAGTGTGGCCAAAGCTGTGGAGGTAATGCCGGGATAATCCACTCTGTTTATAACAACGCCATGCTTTCTGATCTCAATTTCAGAGAATAGATGTGGCACAAAATTGTCTACAAGTCTTATATTTGAATTTGCCGGATAATCTGTACCATCGAGCTTTACAACATCAAATTTGATGTATAGATCTGCTCTGTGGTGGTGTATAAAGCCATCCCCTACATCAAGATCAACCTCAATTTCTGTGTTGGGTTGATTTAAATTTGCAAATGTCCTCCTGTTTGGGGGGAATGATTGTAGCTCATAACTCTCAATATTTTCCATTTTTTTCTTGTATGTATTTTTATTTAAATATTAATCTCTATGATTGCAGTTGTTGTGGCTCCAGCAAAATCAACTAATTCTTCTTTTTCATTAGTGACCATCAATTCAATATAATCTATTCTATTATGACACACAGGAAAATATAATGTTGGGGATGGATTGTAGATGATGGGCTCCATAAATTCAGAATTAGGTTTGAATGTTGCAATAATGCCTGTTTGTTTGTGAGTGCCTATGCCATTTGATTTGGTGATCATACCCTCTGCTACATTACAGTGAATATTTAGAGTCTCTATGGCTAAGAATTTAGGTATATTCATAGCAGTGTGTTTGATGCCTGGTTCAAGTTTTGTGTTGTTCTCAAATCCTAACAGCTCTCCTATTGTACCCAGATCCACTGTTTCTGTGGCAGATACAATTTCTACTCTGTGAGTGACAGAATTTTGACTTAACACTATACCTCTGGGTAATTGAGCATTTAGAGTGGACAGATTATACTGCCCTGGAGTAATGACAATTTTTTCATCACCAATTGCAATTTTGTTGTTGTGGTGTGTAATATTGGGGATTAGGTACATGCCATAAAATGCCCTGAGAGCTATTGTTTTGGGATACACTATGTCATCATGTAATTTGAGTTTTAATATTGAATTTTGGCTGGTGAGATGGAATACCCCCATGATGTTTCAGATACCACAAGGCTTTTTGAAAATCTTCAATTGATGGTTTATTTATTTGAGACATATATCTAAGAACTGATAAACACAAATGTCCGTAATTAACATCTTTGAAGTTTTGAACACGGGCATTATTGTAATAAAGATTAGTTGATTTTAGATATTTTATTAAATTTTCAGGTGGAACACCTCCAAATGAATCAAACACAAATGCCTCATCTTTTAAATATTTAAGATAACAAATCCAGTGAGTGCCCTGATTTTTGTACTCATCCAAATTAACAATGCCACACTCTTTGTTGAGTGGTTGTTCTGGTAAAGAATCAGACATGTACACACCTCTAAAATGCTTGATGCCCAGTGGCTTGATTAAAGCTTCAATATCTTGGTTTGTAAGTGCTTCTTGTTTTTTTTTAAACTTATTCATGGCTCTCTTAACACCCTTGCCTTTTTTCTCCATTGCCAGGTTATGGCGCCTCTGCTCATCTAATTCTGCTCTATTTTTCTTGGCATCTATTACTGTTTTTGCTATGGCGGCTGAACCCCCCGCCAAGCTCCCTACAGCCCCGAGAGCAGCTAAGATGGCAGGGATGGTAAATATGAATCCCCCCACATGTGATTTTTTTCTTGATTGCTGTAATTTTTTTAATTGGGGGGTGCTAAGTAATAATTTCATACCATGGCCCTTTGCAATACCAGAATTTTTTTTCTTGCGCTGCTTTTTGGTCAAAAGACTATCAATAGTTTTAAGAGATTTGAGACCTGCATAAGGTATTTGATACATAACACCCTTGGCCTTCATTGTAGGTTTATTATATACATATTCACAACCCCCACCCCAGTTTTTGTTTGGTGCTCATGGCTATGGTGGTTCCCAATGCAGCTATTTTTTCACTCAAAGAAGCATCTTTGCTTACAAATCTGCCAAATGCAGCCTCTTCTAATTTCTTGTCTGCAACATGTCTCTTGTCAAGATCAGAATGTGTGTTGTATGCTATGTCATGGTCTCTACAAGCAGCATCTAAGGGATTAACACCAGGATCCCCTCTGTTTAATCTATGATCCAATTTTGTACCGGGACCACAATACTGATAGCCTGGAATATGTAGTTCAAATGGCAGCTTGTTTATAATGTCATTAACAAGGCCCCGACCCTCAGAAATATTCCAAAATTTGGGGGGTAGAGTATTAATAATTTTTATGAGATATCCAATCCCCTTAGTGTCATTCACTATAAAATTAGACAATTTTGTGCTTATCATGTCCATAATTCCAACCTTTTCATTGTAAAAATTGTTGATGCCAGCATTTTCCTCCCCAGCTATCACCAATAGCCTATCTACAAGTTTCCTGACATCATCAACCCACACAAATTCTTTGGGCAGGGTGTTGTATTGTTTGATTCCACTGCCAGTCTTGATTTGTGACCATATGGGCTTGATTAAATTATTGTATTTTGCCCCACTGACGACTTGACTCTTTTTTGTGTGGGATCATTGTTCTGGTATAGAGCATCTGATTTTATTAATATTTCTTTGTAATCCTCATAATCTTGATCTGTATAGCTGCCAGGCCTTTTCCTGGTCATGAGTTCCCATAATCCAGGTGTTCCGGTGTACTTAACAAAAGCACCTTTTTCTCCAAGTCGAGATTCTTAATATACAATTATATCATCTCCCATAAATGTTACTCTGAAATTGCCAATTCTATGTATGATGCTGCCATCAAGCTCTGTGTCAGCATATAAGCCAAAAACCTCATCTTTATTGTCTTTAGGTGTTGTTAAATATTTTTGAGCAAGAAGACCCAATTCAATAGGATCCTGACTAGCTTCAATTCTTCTAGGAGGACTAGGTGTATGAATACTGGAAAGTGGGGTGAATGGATAATCTAATATGTTCCTAGCAGCTACAGGTACAAGCTCTGTGAGCAAATTTTGATTTTGCTCTGTAACAGTTTTGATATTTTTACCTAAATTATTAATAGCATCAATTACAGGCTGTTCTGTTTGTTTGTGTTTTTCATAAATTCCACGGTTCTCTGATTTCCATCCCTTAAATCTTTTTACAAGATAATCTCTTAACTTAAGATCATCAATGATTGGCCTTTTCATGTTTATTTATATATGTTTCAATGTCTAGAAAATTGTTGATTTTATTTCTGTATTTGCCACTATTGGGTGTTCTTGTCATATCAATTGTGACAAACCCATAACTGTCTTGGTTCCAGCACCTGCTGCAAAACTTAGAAAAATCATTGTAGCTCAAGTCCCCACCTACATATTCTTCATGTATGTGTTTGAGGTTGGTATGGTCTTGATGAAATACACATATAAAATTGCTGTTGTCCCGGATCAGCTGCTTCGGAATTTTTGAAAAAGTCTGTGCCAGGTAGAAGCAATCAATGTTTTTGTGTCGGCCCTGTGTAAAGAAATTTCTAACCTTGTTTTGATTATCCAGTATAATGTCATCAAACACAACAACAGAATTATCGAGACATTCATGAAGTGGCTTAACATCTGGTTCAAAAGTGGCAATATCCAATCCATCATATAGCTTCATCAGCTGCTGATATTTTAATTGTTCCAAGCTCTTAGAGAAGATATACAAGTGCCTGTTTTTTAAGTCTAACCAGTTGGGTGCCAATAAAAAATTATCAACCATTAGTGTAGTTTTACCACAAGCAGATGGCCCAACAATAAGACACCTAATATTATCAGGTAGCAATTTTCCATTTCTCTTATTCTGTTGTTCAGGTTCTGGCAGCCTTTTTATAACATCCCAGGTGCTCATATTATTATTTTGTTTGCATCGATCCAGCTGTGTTCTGGAAGTCCCAGCCATTTGACAAGTAATTTGTTGCCTTTTCTGCGGATAATTTTTTCTATGAGATATGTGTCAGGCTGTTTAGTTTTGCTGAGCTCTTCTTCATAGAACCTGCCTTTGAGAATTTCTCCTCGGTGATCCTTTATTATATATGTGTTAAGGGTCCCAGGTTTAACTTGAACCACTGTAAATAATTCTGTGCTCCAGTTTCTTGTAAAGCCTCTCTTGAATAAGTGCTTATATTTACTGATTCTTACTTGATCACCTACCCTGTATTTGGGTTTTTTTGTTGTTGGCTGATATTTAGGATAATAAACAGTGCTGATCAATTTTTGCTCATCAGATGAAGTTACTTCAGAGGGTTTCATGTTGATTGTGGAATGGACCGAGTTGTTATATTTATGTAAAAGTTCTGGAAGAATATTAATCCATTTATAATTACCCTGCAGTGTAAATTGTTTATACATAAGATTTTTTAAGGTTCTGTTGAATCTCGCTACAATTGAGGCCTTGAGATCACTGTAACTCGAATAATGTTTTATTGCCTGGCTTTTAATAAATTGTTGAAACACTGAATTATAAAATTCTTTGCCATTATCTGTTTGCAAATTGCGCGGGGATCTTCCACTCTGATTGATGATTGTCCTGAAGGCTTCTGTAACACATTTTCCAGTCTTGGATTTGAGTGGCACAGCCCAGGCAAATTTTGAAAATGTGTCTATTACAGTGAGTAGATACTTGTAGCCCTTGTTGATTTTGTCTAAGTTTTTCAACTGCCCACTTGACATTTCAATCAAATCGCTCTGCCATAAATCATCTATGCCCTTTGTAACTACTGGGAGTCTCTTAAAATTATGTCGGGCCTGTCTGTGTAATTCATCAACAATAATTTTTCTAGACATAATATGTAAACAAGAATATTGCAACTATGGGGTGTTCAGCAGCTGAGACTGCAGGATTTTCTAAATATAATTTGTCCCCAATATGTATTTTAAATTCCAAAGAGCCATCATCTTCAGTATAGGCTGTTTCTAATGTATTGGGATCTGTAAAATCCTCTAATTCTACACTGGTGATTTTCACTTTGTTATCAGCATTTGTTATTGATAATGTAGGGTAGTGGTGTGCCTGTGGTTGAAGCCAATATTTGATCTTGATTGGTCTCAATGCGCCCCCAACAAAAAACTGGTAATAAAATTGTGCAGGGGACAGCATATATATTTTGCCACCTGGTGTAAATGGAGAATCATATTCTTTGTTGGGGATACTGTACAATTCAAGAATTACTGAATGTTTGGGATTTTCAATTATGCCTGTTATTTCTTTTTCTGCTGTGAGCAATCTGCTTGTTACAGATTCAAGATGCTCATTGATGGTCCTAACAACATCATCATGGGCTGGCTTAATTTTTATGTCCACAACAAGTTTTTTGTATTGCTGCACAATTTCTTGTAGCTGGGTGGCAAAAACAGACAGAGCATTTGCTTGATTGGATTCCATGGTTCCTAGCTGTTGCTTGATATTAGCTACAATTTGTTGCAAATTTTCAACAATTGCCAATTTTGAATTTTGAGCTGTAAGATCATGGACCTGCCTTCTGATATCCTCAAACAGGGCATGCAGTTCATTAATATGTTGATTGGTTGGAAGAGTGGCCACTGTCTGAGTGAGTTGTTTGATCTCTGCTTGGATATTCTTGATATCTTCTGATTTCAATATCCTATTCACTGCCCTCTTAATATTTTTAAGTTCCTGTGATGTGGGCAGATTTGACACTGTATTTTGCAAAGATTCAAGTGCCAATTTCACATTGTGTAATTCAGAAGCATCAGCCACATTTTGCATAGCATTTTGGAGCAGGGCTATATCTGCCTGAGAGGGTGTGGATTGTTGTAAAATTTCAAGTTTTGTTTGGATATCATCTATCAAGTGATGAAAATGAGACAGTTCAGATTCAGTGTTGAGGTTTTCAAGCTTTGTGATTTGTTGCTGGACACTGACAAGGGTATCTACAATCCCAGGCAATCGGGATTCAAGTACATTTGCCAAATCACTTTGCACTGCTGCTATTGTACCTTCAAGATGGGTTATGGAACTTTGAATTTTTCCAAAATCTTCATATGTTTCAAGTTGCAGCTTAATATTTGCTACACTCCGAGTTATTGCATTTAAAGCATCAGAAGATGGCAAATTGTTCATAAAATTTTCAAGTGTCTCAATTTTTTCTTTAACCTCGGCTATGGCATTGTTCAGAGGGTCCAGATTAGGTATTTGGAGTGACTGAATCTGTTCCTTTAGAGTGGAAATCACTAGATCAAAATCTTCTTGTGATTTTATGCTTTTGACAATTGTTTGGAGTTGTGCCTGGACATTATTTATCTGCTCTTCCAATTGCTGTTTCAATTGCTCAGAGTTGTTAGCCTGGGTCTTAAATTTGGCTTGAAGAGCTGCAACAGCTTCTTCTAAACTTTGAAAATTATCTAATGTGACCAGGTCAGTATATTTCTGAAGCAGCAATTTGAGTTCAGAATCAATTTTAAGAAGAGGGTCCATGCATTGTGATTGTAAATTTGTAATTTCTAATTGAAGACTGGCATTGAGTGTGGTTTGTAAAGCTTGTAAATCACTTCTTAATTTCTTGACTCTGACATCAAGCATCAGAATCTCATCACTGTGATCTTCATGTCTTGTATGGCCAAAAATATCATTAGGCATTTTGTTTAGTAGTTATTTATTATAGAGTATCTGATTCTTAATTCTATAAAAAAAGGTATAAGCTTATCATAGGATCCAGGGACCTCAATATATAAGCAGTCACCAGCAGAAACAGTATAAACAGTGCCAGAAACCATGCTTGAGTGCTTAATTCTGTAAATATTTCTCCCTACTGAAATTTTAACATCACCCTCAGGGGTTGTAATAAATTGCAATTGCCCACCTACAGGTAATTGGTAATGATTTAAATTATTGTTAAATATGTACAATATTTTGCCTGTCTCATCATCAATATCTGTAAATATGCTGTTCAGATGAATAATTAACAAGCCACTCAGTTTAGACAGCATATCAGGAGAGGGTTGTGGTGTTGGCAGCTCCATAATACCTTGTTTTTTGAACCCAAATAAGTTCATAGGCATGTTTATTTATTTCAAATCATGCTCTGTAATTGGGCATTGATTGCCATTTTTCAAATCACAATGCCCCCATGGTAGAGTATGTATGCCACATGATAAAATGCATCTCTTATCATCATGTGGGTCCAGAGCCACTTTTCTTACAACATTTGAAGTCAATAAGTGATCCACACTCTGAATTCTGGATTCTGATGTTCTGATTAAACTCTGGGATTTGAGGCAATTTTCATAATCCTCAAATTTAAGCTCTTTTTCCACAGCTACTCTGCCAATACCCTTGGCCTTTTTAGCAGCAACACCACTACATGTTTTAAAACTGTACATCTTGGCACTTAACCCAGCAAATTCCACAATAACATCACCAAGTGTCTCATCTTTTAACTTGCCGGGCACTTTTTTGTTGTGGGGTTGAATATTCAAATGGTCTGGCAATTCACTGGTATCAAAGTATTTGAACCATTCAGGCTGTGACATATCTTGATAAACATCTTCTGTTTGAATATCAAGAATAAAACTATCCGTGTCCATGTACATCAGTTTTACATTATCACCATAAAAAGGTTTCAACACATCATAATACAATATTAACATATGTAATTTGGACAATTCCAATATTGCAGCCCCTACATAAATAGGTTTATCAAACTTAATTTTTGTTTTTCTCATGTTGAAAAGTGCCATATTTTCATCATAAATTCTTCTATAATTGAAATTAGGCTTTGCAACCAATTTTTTGCTCAGGCTGGGGTCAGTAATTATTTTAACATCGGCATGTTTTCTGACATTTTCAATTGTTTTGCCATATACAGAATTGACCATCAATTTAAACAAGCCCTTATCAAATTCGCTCTTTGCAGATGTTCGAAGCTCTGTATTTGTATTAATATATGGTTTCAACCATTTTGAGTGCCTGAACCTCAAAACTTTTCTAAGTTTGGTTACTTGAACACCATGATGCATCAGGAACTGGAGGTTCTTGTAATATATGACATAGCCCTGTTTTGACTCCAGTGTCATCATGAGCTTCTTCTGTTTAGAGCCAGGTGAGCACTGAACCTAGGGAATTGGGGGCAGCTCAGAAAATTTGTTATGTAAATGATGAGGAAATATCAGATCAACCTCTAAGAAGAGGCCATGTTCTCTGTCATCATAGTTCTGAAGATCCTCAATATTGAAATCTTCGACCCATTCAAGCCCTGCATATGGCAATTTATCCATCATGGCATGACCATAGAGGCTGTTTGCATCCACATATGCTATATAATTTGATGGCAATTCTGGATTATAATCAGGCATATATTTGTTATTTGCTCTGGCATATCTCTGAGAACATTGCACCATCCCCCCTCTTATACCTTGCTCCATAAACAAATACATATCTTGATCTTGGATCAGATCCAATTGCTTTTTGGTGTTTAAAAACATTGCATCCCATGCTAGGCCCGGGGCACTGAAAAAATACACTGGGTCCAGTCTATAATTTTGCATGGAAGATTTTCTGAATGCCTGCATTATATCTGCTAAGATGGTCACATCAAGTTTCAAATATGCCATGTGATAATCACCAAATGTCTGGCATTTTAAATTGTTCCACATCAACTGGGCATGGTGATAATCCTCATCAGTGATTCCAGATCCTCTGATTTTGTTGTAAAACTCATGTTGTGGAGGCAGGGAACACTCATCAAATTTAGAAAAATCTGTAACATAATCATATGGATATACACCCTTCCGCCTAATTAATTTCAAATCCTGATTTGGAAACAATGCACGTGTGATTTTGAATTGATCATCAGATAATTGAGTGGCCAGTGTAGCCAGGCTAGCAGATAAAATTCTGTATGAATCAAGAAATCTCATGTGAATAGGAACACCATTAACTTTAATTGTTTTGCTAATTGATATATATTTCTCATCATTTTCAGCTAAAATATTTAAATTCTGCTTCTCAAACCCCTCGTACCTGATCAAATGCTGGAAATCATAATTGGATGCTCCATGGCAAAATATGGGGATAAATTTTGGTCTCTTGATCTTAATATTACAGCTATTACACAGGGCCATTTTGAATTTACCATCTGTATGAGAATGGTGTTTCACCTTGATATTTGTATCTGAAAATTCAGAATCACATACCGGGCATTTTTCTGCATTGTTGAAATCTTCAATCTGTTTCTCTGTTAAAGGCAACATGGGTTTTGATTTTAATAAAATATTAGATGCTATGTCACGGCACTCATTTTCTATTTTATGTGCAAATATTTTGATGGCATCTGGCCCCATGTATGAATATTCTTTACTAACAACACCATCCTGTACAACCACATAACAAAAACTGGAAGGTTCATGTAGCTGGTATGGTGTAATAGAAGATTCTTCAGGATCTGGGCTACAAAATGCAAGAGATTTGAGGTTTGATTCAAAATCACAGACAATATATGCTGGGTGTTCCAACAAGGCCTCAAACTTTTTAAATTTGCAATTTTCACTTGGCATTGGCATCACCATATGAACAGGTTTATGGTTCCCACAGTATTTCAGATGCTCAATTAATTTGTTCTTTGCAATTTCTGCACTCTCTTCACGAACCCCCTTCACCATTTTTTGACCATCAAGTACAGTTAAACATCTTCTGCACAACTTGAATATTCTATTGGTTTTGTCTAGTTGTGTTCTCACTAAAGCTTGAAGATTATGTATCAGAGTGTAATGATATTTGCCATCCCCTTCAATTAAGAGCAAATCAATTAGAATAGCAGATTCATCATCAATTGCACTGATTCTGAGAGGTTATATCAAGCAATTGCCAGTGGAGCAAATAAATACATTAATAGATAATTGTTTGCCATTGATATCCCGGGCCTTTTTTTCAAATTTATCAATATTCTGTACAGACATTGGATATTCTAAACCCTTCATTGCATCGTCAAAATCATGTTCATGTTGTTTGTAATAATTTATTCTTTCAGGATGCCTTACAACTGGAAACAAAGCAGCTAATATACACCACAAAAAGCATTTCTGGTCGGTATTTTTTATATTAACCACGGCTCTTTTGTTTTTAATATTGTCAGGTAATGGCAGATATGTAGATCCTTGTAATGGGCTGAATTCAGAAATATTAACATATAACTTGTGTGGAGAGCCGCATAGGCTCCATCCAGACTCTTTTCCAGCAAATTCAGAGTGTTCAATATTCAATTGATCTATCAACCTGCTTATTATTGTGTCTGAATTTGCATTTGAATATACAGGTACAGTTTCTGTTATGTGGGGCTGTGTAAATTTTGTGCCATTTGGCTTCTTATATTGTGTATACAATTTGAGGGAGAGCTTATAAGAGCCATTTTGTGCATTTAGAATTGCCTGTACATCAGGTTTTACACTGTTCAAAAAATTCTCAATGCCACATCTTGGCTCTGATACAAACCGATAATCCCTAAGTTGGGCATTAAAACTGCTATGGATGGGTTCATAGCGTGGCTGCTTTGCTGCTCTGGCATTAACAGGTGCTTCATGCTTCCTTTTCAGACCAGATGTAGATGGTTGTGGGGGCAATGTTGATGACTGTGCAGAACAAGTATCTTTATGTGTATATTTGAAGTATTGCATGCTGTATTTTCTATTGCATTTGGGGCAAATTTTCGTGGGAGTTCTGTATTTGTCTGGGTTACAAATCTTTTGGTGTCTGGCCCAATTAGAGCTAAATATATTTTTATTGCATTGATTGCAATATTTTTGATTTGGCATTTTTGCCGTTGTTTATTATATACAATTTCCTGGGTTTCAATTCAAAACTTTATACTGAATAAAAAATATCAGTTGGGTTCAGCACTGTGCTTTGTATGTGTGTGTATGTGTGTATGTGTGTATGTGTGTTAATATTTCTCGCTTTGGTATTTATATAAAATTTCCTGGGTTTTTAAATCAAATTATTATGCCTATTATGACAGGTTGTAAGGCCAATAGCCCACAAGTAGAAAAAGAGAATAAATATTGATTCACACTGACCTTCCGCAAATGCCTGCACGAACATGCATATCTTGAATGGCAATGACCCAGCACTGAGTGTTATGTATTGATTTTTGTATAACAAGCTGGGACAAATATAGGCCAGACCCTAAATAACAACAAACAAGCTAGATGTAACAAATATCAGGCAACAATATATATTTAATTAAATCAAACAGGCCTATAAATATGAGGAGCACTATAAAAACACATCTGTTCTCCTCAGCCACTCTCACAATACTGCCTGATGCAATGCAAAATCTCTTTATATACCCTAATTTCACGGGAATTTCCCGGCTGATGTAATTTTGTTTGCACGCAAAGCTTCAATACTCAGAAATTGCATCAGCCGGAAAATTTCCGTGAATTTTGTTTTTTACAAGAATTTCCCGAGGGTTTTTTTCACAGAAAATTCCGAGGGGGCATATTTTTCACGGAAATTTCCCGGCTGATGCAATTTTGTATTGCACGCAAAGCTTCAATACTCAGAAATTGCATCAGCCGGAAAATTTCCGTGAATTTTGTTTTTTACAAGAATTTCCCGAGGGTTTTGTCACGGAGCAATTCTAGAAGAATTACATTGTTTAATATTAGATATACAAATTGAGCCTGGTATCCAATTAAACTTAAACCTGAAATAAATATGTATGGGTAGGTATGGGTTTAGCATAATTTCAGGTATGGCCAAAAAAATATCAATTTTTGACAAGTTTATGGACAACAATCTCACAGAAGTGCCTTTTGTAAGTATAGGCACATCAATCTGAGGGGGCTCTTCCTTTCTGAGAAATTCCCGAGGGCATTTTTACAAAAATCTTGGATTAGAGGGGGTTCCACACTTGAGCAAAAAGCTCATATGGGCATGTTGAGCTAGGTTTAAGTGTAAACAATTCTGCTTGAGGAGGGCTCTTCCTTTCTACACTTGTAAGTGGTCCTGGTTATATCGTAAATACAACTACTATCCGAGCATGGAGAGCAACGAAGGTGTGATTTGGAAGATTGGGAAATCGAAAGCCACCTTCGAAGGCAACGATATTAAAGTTAATTTAGGCGATAAAAATAGTTGGACCAGGTATCCGGGTACGGTGGGACTGTGGGAACTCGTTGCCAAAAAGCAGCAGAAAGATTACACCGACGAAGATTACCAAAGTTACAGGGAAATTCTAACCATGACGGATGCCATGTACCAGAACAACGATGCCTCGCAGAATAGGGTGAAATCGAGCAGCGGTGAGAAGTACAGGAATCTCATCAAACCGATTTGGAACGAGGTGAAGAGTGGAAGCGGAAGTAAACGCTACAACACGTTACCCAAAGAATTCGTTTGGGTGGACGACGTGAGGAAACTCATCGACCGATTGTTGGTGATAGCCGGTGAAGAGAATGCAGGCAATCGTAATTTCTACAACGAGAAGGTTGGCATCGTGGACATGATCAGCACCAAACTTTCCAACTTCATCGTGAACGACGACAAGGGCATCGGCTACCTGATCAAAATTATCAACACGCTGCCTCCGAGATTCTGGAACGTGGCCGAAGGAAAGGGACTCGTGACGACATCATCAACAAGTTACCTTTCGAGATGCATTTACCTGGCTACCAGTACTGCGGACCGGGTACCAAACTCGAGAAAAGATTGGAGAGAGGAGACAAGGGTGTGAATCCGTTGGACGCTGCATGCAAAGATCACGACATCGCTTACAACAACACTCGCACCGATCTGGATGCACGTCACGAAGCAGACAAGAAATTGGAACATGCCGCTTTCGAAAGATTCGTCAGCAGAGACGCTTCTTTGGGAGAAAGAGTTGCAGCATTGGGCACCACCATCGCCATGAGCACGAAACAAAAATTTGGATGGGTTATATAAATAAATAACATACAGTAAAAAAACATGTCTTGTATAACCTACTTACCACACGAACTGCTATGTAAAATATTCAAACACGCAGTAAACGGAGATGTAGGGAAACTTTTAATCATAGCGGGAACAACACCGGCATTTCGTATCCCTTGTGAAATGGTTGTCAAATATTATCTTCGGGAGATCAGTGGCATGAGTTGCGGTGATCTCGACACTCTTCTTTCGGCCGCAGGGGAAAAATTAAACAAGAAGGTGGACGAGCTTCACGAGGCGAGGCAGGGGAAAAGACGATACACGGATGATTGGCGCAAGTCTAAACAGGAGACCGAAGAAATCATCACGCACATCATCGCGTTTTCCGAAGCACGAACTTTCTTCCTCTGTGAAAAAATAATAATAATATATACGTGTCAAAACTTGATATATAAATAACACACATTGTGAAAAAAATTAAATTTCTATAACACCCTGAAATTTCTCTTCGATATGACTGTCCTCCAAGCATTAAAACAAATGCTAAATTTGTCAGTCGAATATGTAAAAATTCAGGAATTGGAGGTCGACAAACCTTACACGATAACTTCCGGTTCAATTGTTTCTACCCAGTATGGTCCCAAGGTGCGTCTGTTGCTCAACGGACAATACAGTCTATTTTTACCAGATCGATACGCTAACATGTTATCCGACGAGAAGCTAGCTATTTTAAGCGAGAACAAAACTCAAATCGTGTACAAGGGGACAAAGGAACTTCTTTGTAAGAAAACGAAGCACGTAATAGAATTTGTGTAACGGGCTGCGCGGAGTATATAAAATAACATACCTTGAAAAAAAAAAAATACACGAGAAAAATCTCAGAACATATATATAAATAACATCTGCGTGTGCGTGTGCTTAAGTGTGTTGCAAAGGGTTTTCAGTGTTCTGCAAACATCATCTCTTCTGCCGCCTTGGTAAGTAGACTTACAATTCCTTACATAGCATGCCTTTCCGGATCATCCAATAAATTGAAATTCAACTCTCTGCGATGGCTGGAACCGGTAATTTGGTCACCGTAAATTTGGCAACGCCCCCATCCAGCCCATTTGCGGAACTCGGAGACTTGTCCCTCTCCCCAGGAAGTGTGACCGACCCCTCCCCACCCCCTTCACGGCAGACGATTGTAAACTTTTTTCCCAAACCCAGGTCAACTTTCACCGCCGGCAACCTCAATGTAGCACACATAAATGCCCAGAGCGCCCTCAAACATTTCCTCGAGATTCAAAATATATTTTCCACGCTCAAACATATCGATGCTCTTTTAATCTCCGAAACGTGGCTGCAAGAGTCCCTCTCGAGCGATCTGGTGCATGTGGCGGGATTTAAACTCTTTAGGAGAGACAGGATCGGAAAAAGAGGCGGGGGAGTAGCAATATATCTAAGGGAAGACATTAACGCAAAAGTAATAGGAGAATCTCACGGAGAATATAACTATTCTTCCGAATTCGTCATACTCGAAGTCACCGTAAGACAACAAAAGGTTCTTTTGTCCGTAGTGTACCGACCTCCTTGCACTTCCCTCGTCAACTTCGAAAGTGAAATCGGGAATTTCTTGCCCAACTATGAACATTCGATAATTTTGGGGGACTTTAATATCGATCTCTGCAGCACAAAGAAAGAAGTCACGTCGTTCCGGGACACGGTGTCTGCTCTGAACCTTTCCATCTGTCCTCTCGACCCAACTCACCACACTCCAACCTCTGAATCGTGGATCGACTTAATTCTTGTTTCCAGCCCATCACGCGTAGTAAGTCACGGACAAACCCCAGTACCCGGAATCTCTTACCACGACATGATATTTTTATCTTACGAGCTGCGCGTTCCCAAGTACAAAGCCAAACTTGTATGTTACAGAGACATTAAAAACATAAACGATGCGCAATTATCTGCCGACGCCGCCCTTCTCCCATGGCACGTAATCAGCACGTTGCCCACTCTCGACCAACAGGTGAATCTCCTTAACACTTTCATTCTCCGGCTGTACGACAAGCACGCCCCGGTGAAAAAGAAACGCGTCTCTCGCCCCCCTTGTCCGTGGTTGACGGACGACCTCCGGCAGCTCATGGCAGCCAGGGATCGAGCCTACGGCAAACATCGGAGGGACGTAAAGCGCGGTCAGTCGGCAAGTGGCAGTTTCGAAAGTTTCAGAATATTACGAAATCGTTGTAACCAAGAGGTCAGGAAAGCAAAGCGTCGATTCGCGAACGATCTTCTGAATTATGAGAAAAAGTCGGATGTTATTTGGAAAAAACTGAAAACTTTAGGGGTTGGTAAACAAAAAAGGAACGATCAATTAAACTTCTCCATAGAAACGTTGAACGAATACTTCAGCGAAGTTCAAACACTGGACAATAATGTAAGGGAAGAAACAATACGAACGATTTCGACCACCGTTCACGGCACCGCACCAAAATTTTTCTTCTCGCCCATTCGGCCAGAACACGTTCAGTCAGCTCTCAATAAAATAAAATCTACTGCTGTGGGAATAGACGAAATCTCTGTTCTAATGATTAAAAAAATTCTCCCGTACGTTCTCGTTCCTATAACAGGCATTTTTAATTTCTCCCTGTCCTTCGGCATATTCCCGTCGATTTGGAAACTGGCTAAGGTTCGCCCTCTGCCGAAAACAAACAGAGTTCTCAGCCTCGGCGACCACCGGCCGATAAGTATTCTTCCGGCTCTGTCCAAAGCTCTCGAACACGTTGTCGGTAACCAAACGCGTAATTTCTTATCACGAAACAATCTAATGAATCCCCTCCAATCGGGATTCCGGCGCAACCATAGCACCTGCACGGCGCTCATCAACGTGACGGACGACATAAGACACGCCATGGACATTAAAGAAGTAACTATTCTCGTACTTCTGGACTTTAGTAAAGCTTTTCAGACTATTGACCACGACATCCTGCTATCCAAGCTATCCTTCCTGTACAACTTCTCTGACTCAACCGTAGCTTGGTTCCGTTCGTATATTAATGAACGCCAACAATGCGTCTTCAACTCTGGTGGGATATCGTCGTGGCGATCAATCAGCGCCGGTGTCCCCCAGGGAACCGTCCTCGGCCCACTTCTCTTCTCTCTGTACATTAACCATATTCCTGACGCACTCGAACACTGTAAATATCACATCTATGCAGATGATGTTCAGCTGTATTTGTCCTTTCCTCCAAATAATATTGAAAATTCAATTCGCGATATAAATTATGATCTGAACAAAATCAGTACTTGGTCAGCTAATCATGGGCTACTAATTAATCCTTCGAAAACCCAAACTATTATTATAGGTTCACAAAAAATGCTTTCCGCATTTGAAATTTCTTCCCTCCCGCCCATAATGGTCTTAGGGAAAGCTATTAAATTAAGTAAAACAGCCAAAAATCTGGGCGTAATGTTTAATCAGCATCTCTCATGGTCAGATCACGTAAATTTAACTAGTAAAAGAGCCTTCGCTGCATTACACGCTCTTGTTCGGCTTAAACATTTTCTACCCGTTAGCATTAAAATCAAACTGGTGCAAGCACTTGTTTTTCCACACTTCGATTACTGCGATTCTGTCTATTCCGAATTACCAGATGATCTCGCTCAACGTCTTCAACGAGTACAAAACACCTGCGTCCGCTTTATTTTCGATCTGAAATATAGGGACCATTTATCCATTTTCTTTACAAAGCTAAATTGGCTCAAATTAATTGATCGGCGAAAGGTACACAACCTCACCCTTCTCTATAGGGCAATCAGTTCAAAGGAACCGGCTTATCTCTCGAGCAGATTCTCAATGCTTTCCGAATCACACAGCCTTGACACCAGATCGCGAGGGAGAACTCAACTACTCATCCCCCTTCATAACTCAAATTTTTATTCAAAATCTTTCACCGTTTCTACTTCTCGTCTTTGGAACTCACTGCCCCTCGAAATCCGAAACTCATCTTCAGTATATGTCTTTAAGACGCAATTAAAACATTTTTTATTGGGCACAAATAGTTAGCACATTATATTTTAGTGATAAATTGCATACAGTTAAGCGCAGAACAACACTGAAAATCCTTATTCACCTTAATATTTCAAATCCCTGACTACTGTCATGAATATCTGATTGTGTGTGTGTGTGTATGTGTGTGTTTTGTTGTATGTTCGTGTGTATAGGTTAGGTTTTTATTCCCGTATGTATTTTTTTTTCTTATCATATTTTTCTGTAATTTTTTCTTTGTAATTTTATATTTCTCTTTTTATATTTTAATATTTACCTTTCTATGTAATGGTTTAAAAGTTGTTGTAAACATGGTTAAGTGGTAGAAAAGGCTACAAAGCCTTAACTTCGCCATGATAAACAAGACGCAATAAATAAATAAATACCGTGAAAAAAATACACGAGACAAAAAAATCTCAGAACATATATATAAATAACATACCGTGAAGAAAAAACATGAAGCCCAAGGGTGTTGTGTACCAGATACCATATTCGAATCTGAAAAATCTAGGTGCCCTCGATGGGTTACTCACCAAGAAACAACGCGAGAAGAAACGTTCTTGCTTGTCCAAAGGACACGGAATGAAATTACTTCTCAGCACACCACAATTGAGACGGTTGCAGGGTTCGCGGAAACAGCAAAAGACAGGGGGGTTCATATTCAGCATCCCGGCCATCCTGGCAGCCGTTGGAAGTTTGGCTGGGGGTAGCGCCGCCATCGCGAAAACCGTCATCGACTTGAAGAAGAACAAGGCCGAGTTGGAAGAACAGAAACGTCATAACCTGGCCATGGAGAAGAAAGGGAAGGGCGTCATGAGGAAGTTTAAAAAAAAAGAAACAGCACTCACCAACCGAGACATTGAATCTCTGATCAAACCATTACAAATCAAACACTTCAGAGAAGTTTTCATGTCCGACTCGTTACCTTCAACCGTTAAAAGAAGAGAATGCGGCGTAGTCAACTTGGACAGTCAAGAAAATCCAGGCACGCATTGGATATGTTACCACAAAAATGATAAAGCATTCGTTTTCGATTCTTTCGGAGGTGTTCCACCTACAAATTTAATTCATTGTCTGAAAACGAACAATCCTATATACTACAACGAAGAACGCATTCAAAATTTCGGAGACGTGAACTGCGGTAATCTCTGTCTCTCCGTGCTCGCGTTTCTCTCTAAAATAAATAACCCTACGATCGAAGATTTCCAGAAAGCATTGTGGAACCTGAAACAGCATCACGATGGGCGTGTTCCATCTCACGAGCGAATCTTCGATCTTGAAACTCACGCTGCACGACGACATCGTCTATCCTAAATCTGTAGCTCTGCGTGCATTCTACAGCATGTACCTCATACCTAACGTCACGCAACACAACAACAAAATTAGCGTCGGAAGCGAACATATCGTCGTCACGCCAGGTCAATACAATCTTTCTACTTTGCAAGCTCAATTACCCAAAGGCACGTACCTTTCTCAAAATTCGGTCACGCACAGAGTCGAAATCGTGTCGGCGACGGAGACCGTGGACCTGGGCACCATGGGAGAACTTTTAGGTTTCGAGAACGACCACCCAAAACTCGAAGCTGGCATCAAGCACGTAGCAACCAACATTCCTAAATTCTTGGCCATAGAGACTCTGAACGTACACTGCAACGTAGCGGAAGGCATGATCACGAAATCCGACGGATTGGTGGGAAGTCACAAGCAGACGGGAATCATAGCTACGTTCAAACCCAGTTCCGAATTCATGGAACCGATCATCTACACACCCTCTTCGCCGATCTATTTTCCAGTATGTCGCAACCACATAGACAACATAGAGTTGGTGGTGACGAGCGAGAAACGAGACATGGTGGATTTCGCAGGTGCAACGACGACGGCCGTCGTGGAGATCAACGTATAATAAATAACACATAGTGAAAATGGAGCAATCGAAAGTTACGAATTCCAAACTTTTCCTCCGAACCGTCGCACGTTCGCCAATTTGAACGAAGCTAACCGGGAGATCGAATACGACGTGAACGTAGGCGACGGGTTCGTTCATCCTCACAGAGCGGATCTTTACCTTCAATTCGACGTGGTGAAAAAGGAAAACGGAGAAGCGTTCCCCGCAGCAGCAAATTTGATACTCGTGGACAACTTCGTGCCTCACCTGTTCTCGCAGGTGGAGGTGAGGAAACACAACACCGTCATCGACAGAATCGATTATCCAGGCATCACGTCGACGGCAGTGGGAACGTTGAAATTATCCAAAACGGACGCAGCATACTATCAAGCGGGAGGATTCGAAGCGGGGACGAAATTATCGACGAGAAGTCACACGGTGCTCTTTCCCATGCGTCTGCTTCCGGGATTCTTCTCGGACTACAAGGAGATCATGTGGAAGGGAGGACTGAGAATCACATTTCGAAGAGCGGCCAACGACAACGACGCACTGATGCGATACGCTACTTTGGGTCCGGACGGTATTACGCCGCTGCCCAACACTTTACCCGAAGCAGCCAAGTGCGTCATCCGGAGCATGGAGTTGAGAATGCCGGTGGTGGAATACGAAACGAAATACGCCCTCAAGTACAAAGCGGAGATCTTGAAGAGTCCACAGGTGCCGATTCACTTTCACGGTTACCAGTGCGTGCAGAAGATAGCGTCAGGAAGTCACATGGAATTCGACGTGACGACGCAGTTCAACAACATACAGTTCGACATGCCAGATTTCGTCGTAGTGCTCTTTCAGACCGGGAGGGACAAGAATCAGGAAAAAGATTCCAGCAAGTTCGACGACTGCAAGATGAAGAACGTTTATCTGAAGAATGGTAGGAACGAAGTGTTCCCGCGCGAAAATTACAACCTCGACATGACCAAAGATGATTACCTCAAACTTTACGAAGCTTACACGGCTTACAAGAGGGTCACGGAGGGAAACGTCGACATGTACTACACGCCCAGCGAATTCAAAACCCACAGACCCATGTTCGTCATCAACACGACGAAAAGGAAGCAGGTCGTGGTCAACGATCGAACCAACATCAAGATCGTCTGCGAGTTCCACGACGCGCTGCCCGAGGACACCGTGTGCAGCGTCATCCTGATTGCAGAGAAGTCTTTCGCGTACGACGTGAAGAACGAGAGGGTGACAGAGCAGTTTTAAATATCGCCTTCGTCGAGGAAGAATGGTTTTTATACAACTCATTAAAAAATTTTTAATCTAAAACGCCCAAAGCACTCCAATAGGATGCAGAGATTTTTAGGATCAAATCGAATTTCTTGAAAAAAAAAACTTGAGAGGGCGCTTGCTTGTAGTCGAGTAGTTATCATCAAAACCTATCCAACAAACCCACAATCATCATCCTAACTCAATTAGGAGCCGAGAAAATCAACGTCTTAAGAAAATTTTCTTGACAGACCGGAAGTCGACTTTCTTAAAGATTAAGATAATTGTCTTAAGACATTAAGTATCTCGACTCCTATGGGACCTACAACAATATAACCTTTTTGGTCTATTGCCTTCATGGATCTCCCCTAACTCTATCGCCTTTTAGATTTCAGAACAACTCGCATATGTGATGTGGTCAGCACCACGCAACCGGTCATTAGCCAAGAGAGACACAGCAGACAGCCCCTGCAATCATAGTCATAGCCTTGAGCTGAAAATTCACATTCATAAAAAAATCTATAGTCGGCACAGTCGACCATTTCGTAGTACCTCTAAAGCCATAAGCTCAGCAGGAATTGGGGCCTACAGTTTTTTTCTGAGCACCTACAGTTTTTTTATCTGAGCAGAAATAGACCTAGTTTTTTATCTGAGCAGAAATGGGCCTACAGTTTTTCTCTGAACATAAAAAATGGGTCTACAGTTTTTTTTCTTCTGAACATAAATGGGCCTACAGTTTTTTTCTCTGAACATAAAATTTGGGTCTACACTTTTTTTCTTCTGAACATAAATGGGCCTACAGTTTTTTTTCTGAGCATAAAAGTTAAAACAGTTCAGATTCGAACCACACTTTCCACTTGATATCAAACGCAATAAAAAAAGTGCCTAATAATGTGTCCCACACACACATTTTTTCCTTTCAACAACAGTACACAAACAAAACAATTCATGCTAAAATGTATGTGTAGTTCTGCGAGTGTATTTTCTTCCACAATACGTTAAGGGCTATTAGGCTTGTTTCATGGGAGTTCCATCCACAATCCCTTCACGTCTGTTTGGCTCGTTTCAAGAATCAACTCGCAAAACAAAACACCATCATGCAAGCTACAAACTTTTTATCTGGCAACAAGAAAAAAAACTTTTATACTTTGTGTTCTGCGAGTGTATTTTCTTCCACAATACGTTAAGGGCTGTTAGGCTTGTTTCATGGGAGTCCCATCCACAATCCCTTCACGTCTGTTTGGCTCGTTTCAAAAATCAACTCGCAAAACAAAACACCATAAGAAAACATATCATGCAAGCTACTTACTTTTCTCTGGAACACACACTCAACAGGAAAAATAAACTTTTATACTTTGTGTTCTGCGAGTGTATTTTCTTCCACAATACGTTAAGGGCTGTTAGGCTTGTTTCATGCGAGTCCCATCCACAATCCCTTCACGTCTGTTTGGCTCGTTTCAAGAATCAACTCGCAGAACAGTCGCTCTAGATGATATGGAAGTTTCCATGGCAGAGCTTCGGATTATAAGGGGATGCGAGGAGTGATATGTTGAGCAAAATGGCGTAATCCGCATCAGAAAATAGTCCCCATTCCATTGTCTGAACTGATCATCACTCCACGTTTTCGATGAAAAGCCAGGAAGTACTCTTCCGCTCTCCTATTGTTCAGTGAACATGAAGAGATTTTCCCCCTTCACGCAGCACAGTCGATTTCAAATACCGCTACAATACCAATTTTTGCATCATGAGGAGAAAAACATCGTAGCAGGGGCCCAAAACATCGTAGGAGAGGTCCCCGTTAGGTCGTAGCAGGGGGCCACTTTGTAGAAGATCACACATGAGTTTTAAAAAACATCGTGGCAGATTAGGCTGAGAGCAAGGTCGTAGTAGATTACACTGAGGGATCTTACAGTAAGAGGAGACAGCAGCCTTATAGGAAAATGTCTTAAGTCATTTCAAAAGTAGGTCAAAGGGCGAGTTAGCATAAGAGCAAAATTTGCAGGAGGGAAAAAATAGCTTAAAAAGTGATGCCAGAGCTTTTTCTGTCAATTTTTCTCTCATTGTAGGTTAGTTTAGTCCGTAAAACGTCGTAAAATAAAAAGTAGGTCAAAGGGCTGCGCCAGAACGTACCATTCATACTACTATCGTGAATGTGCGATTACAAGCAGCCACTGAGTTAATTGTTTGTAAACGTCGTCCTATTTGGTAAAATACTTATAATGTGTTCAAACGTGTGGTTACAAGCCATCACTGACTTCAGTGTTTGTAAAGGTCGTCTTAGTTGGTAAAATACCAATAATACAGCATGAAAAGTCAGGAGATCTCATTGCTTTCTTCGAACATTCTACTTACTTTAACAAGGAATACAGCACTACTTTACTAGTACGTATGTTATAAGTACTACAATTACTCTACACTCGTACCTGTTAAAGGAGGTGTTCAAATTGTCGGCCTTCCATCTGGACGCACTATTATACGCGATTCCTCATTGAGTTTCGAATTATTTCGAACACCCGCGGATCATTTCGGAATTGGTCATAAGCATGTACAATTATCTGTTACAGTTCTTCAACCGTGTCAACGGGAGTGTTGTACACTACGCTTTAGAGGTGACCCCAGACACAAGAAAACAAGAGGATTTAGATCCGGTGACCTTGGAGGCCACGGTACAAGCCCGCCTCGACCTATCCATCTTTGATGATATCTGCGTGTTAGATGTCGTCTCACAGCAGCAGCACAATGCGCCGGTGCTCCATCATGCATGTACCACATACTCTGACGTGGATCAAGGGGAACATCCTCAAGCAATACTGGAAGATCATGCCGCAAAAACCGAAGGTACCTCGGTTCATTGAGTCTTCTTGGAAGAATGTGTGGTCCAATGAGATGATCATCTAGTTGAATGAGAAATGTTGCTGATGTGGCGAACAGCATGTGGGTTTATTACACTCCAGACATGAGAATTATGAAAATTAAAAAGAACATCGCGTGTGAACCCCGCTTTGTCTGTAAATAAAATGTTACTTGCAAAAACGAGGCTTGAGTACGACGTGTTGTTGCATCCACTGACAAAACGTCACTGGAGGAACACAATCTCTATCACTGAGACACTGAACTCGTTGGAGGTGGTAAGGGTAGAGTGAATTGCGATGTAAAATTCTCCATACACTACTGTGGCTTACTGGCAATGGTGCGGCAATTCTCCTCGTCGAGGTTCCTGGAATGTGTTCTACTGCTTCCAACACCATATCCTCAACTTCAGGCGTAATGCGTGCTGGTCTACCTGCTCTCCTAATATCTTCGAAGCTCCCATGTTATTTGAGGCGCTGATGTACCCTAGTAAATGTGCGACTCCCGGGGTGCCTTCGAGCACAGTATTTTTCTTGGTACAAGCGCGAAGCCTCCCGTGCATTATCGTTAGCCAAACCATACAAAAAATGCATATCCGCATACTCTTCGTTGCTGTAAGGTTCCATTTTCACTACTCAGTCCAGCACAACTGACGTGAATTCCACAGTACGATTAGACTGAGTACTGATTGTATCCATATAACGTCACCTATCGGAAATGTTCTGTTTGTTTACAACGCCACCTCTCGGAATTGTTCTGTTTTGTAAACAAAGAGCAAACCTCGGACCGCGCAAGGAGAAAAGCACTCGGTGTTTACAAAATGCAATGACGGCTTGTAACCGCACATTCGCACATATTATTAGCATTTTACCAAGTAGGGCGACGTTTACAAACAATGAAGTAAGTGGCGGCTTGTAATCACACATTCACAATTATCTTCGAAAACGGCTGGTTTGCAGACCCATGTTTGCTGAGACTTTTTTGCTTCTATTATCGTGTACTTTCACCTGTGTGAGTTTGCGCTATTTGTTATGAGAACTATGCAGCGTTGGCCAATAATTTTGCAATGGATTAATTGTAACAGCGAGATTCACAATGAAGTTATTTATTCATGCAACATGTGTGTGTGTGTGTGTGTGTGTGTGTGTGTGTGTGTGTGTGTGTGTTTGTGTGCGCGTGTGCGTGAAAGCTACAGGCTGTACACTGGAACATGGTGCGATGGCATGTGGGGGAGGTGGAGATAGGGCCCCAAACATTCATTATATATATATACATGAAGTTGATGTGATCAGTATCAAGCTCCGCACGCCATAATTTTTTAGTTGTCCCCAAGTACCTACTTGTATAGGTTGGGCGAACTTCCAGAGCGGATTATTACAGGGAAAACACACGGAAGAACAACAGGAGAGAACTTTAAAATAACTGTTATAATTACAAAAATGTAAATTGTCTTAAATCAGTTTGCTATTATGACAGTAAACTTGATATGATAAAAGCTATTTTACCACATCCTACATCACTAATTACTATCATTCTGAACAAATCAAGTTTAGTATTTAGCCTAATCTCAACCATACAAATATTCAAAAAAGGAATCCTAGAGTTAAAGGATAGTAGTTTACATATGTAAAAGTGCATATATTTACGGTATTTGCCAGTTACATTACAAGACGAAATTTCATTTCATCACACCATTCTTGTAAATCCGTGGTAATATATGACTGAAAACATTAGTTCCGGAGAGATTACACCTAACGTAAGCTATGTAGTCTGACAAAATGGCGCATTGATGGCGTCATAGCCAGAAATTCTCAACGATGCCAGAGTGGCATCATTCGAATTTTGATTCAGTACATTGTAGTTAATCAAAATATGCAATAAAAAAACCTTATACCCTACTTGACGGTGTCACAATTTTTAACATTGTTGTCGGCCCGAATAAAATGCCTTTGAGTATTTTCATTGTATCGAATTTGAGCAAAACTGGCCAACACATTTCAAGATAGCGAATCAAAAAATCAATTTTCTTTGTTTGGCCAGCAAACATGTGCCTATAACTACAGGTTACTTGGACACGGACTGGTTAGCACAGCGCGCTACGACACCAGGAGTCTCCGAATCAACATATCATCACTCATCCCTATCTTCTAAAAATTAGCCAAAGTGGCACAAAAACAGAAGTAAAATTAAGCAAATCAATCAATCAGTATACAGGTTTGAATCAGCTGGCATGATACCTTGGAGTATATTCAGAGTTATTTTAGACCGTTTCAATACGGCACCCATTTCCACTTAGCGTAGTCAAGAGTCTTTTTGAGTTCTCGTTTAATTCCAGTTCTTGCACAGAGAGGCTAATCGGTTTGGAGTTCTAGTTTTTTAAAGCCCACTTTATACGCAGAAAGGCTAATTTGGACTGGACCTACATTTATAAGTGGGTTACGAACCACTATGTTCCTTGATTGCAAGGCGTCGCCGTAACACTTACGGCCTTAATGTGTTTTTCTAAGGAGATATATAGATTTCCATAACAATCTGAGAACAGACAATAGCTTTTAGCTTTATTTGGCCAAATATAAAAATAGTAATGCATTCTGCGTGCGACTTGGATTGGCGATACTGATATTCAACTATCGGCTTTGTAATTGCATGTAAAAGGTTCGTGCTGAACTGTGGACCATTCTGTGTTAGTACGATACATCACTTCAGTGTTCGAACTTCACTTGCGTCATTATTTTATATATTAGCTTGCTCCTTGGTTGTGAAGATTGTATCGTAAACAAACAAAACAATTCCGATTGTTATATATTTCGTGTATTGTGAACACTGGTAAGCCATCAAGAGGGATTTTTTCATGTATTATTACGTCACAGCGTATGCCATTGATTTTCGTTACTGCTTTTCTACAACACATACCAACATTTGTCTCAGAAGGACTTCTAATCGCCGAAATAGGTATCGCAATCTGGTGAATAACAAACTGGAAGGTTTCCTTGAAGTACGTATGTATCATCATTATTTCCAAAATTGATAAATAGTGGTTGATTGCGATTAAGTTTATGGGTGCGTCAGTACTGAGGCTATTTGCGCTTGTCAAGTCTTGTAGGGCAATAAAACCTTTTATGAAGGCAGAAATATATAGAGAGAGCGCAAGATATCTTTAAAAACGATATCTGCTATTTGTTTATTTATACACGCACTGGGCCATTACGAGTTGATAACTAGAAATATCTTACAAATGGAACGTTTTCGAAACAGATGTCTTAGATACAAGTAAATGGCTTTAAGGGGAAAGAGAGTGCTATTACGTTTTTTTTAGTAGACGGCCATTTTGAAGGTCCTTTGAAGGTCACTAAATATTTAAAAAATAGAAACCTAATTCCTTGGTTTAATAATTTTATTTCTCTTACAAAAATAAATAGCTTTTGCAGAAATCATTTCTCCATTCACAAATATTTGACAAGTAAAAAGGGGAAACAGAAATTCACACTAAACGAGTCAATCACTGAGGAGAACTGTTTTGCGTAATTTTCTAACAATTTTGCCTCATCGTGATGATGAAGACTAATAATGATTAGTGAATTTAATGTACAAAGAAACACCTAATCCCAAATGAAGGCTGAAATCATTAACCTTCTGTGGTGATTACGAATATTTTATAATTATAAATCGTAATTTCACCGCACACCTCCATCCACCCTTGTGTTTGAATGAAGATTTGTTACGTAAGCAAGTTTTCGCTTTGCATACGATAACTCCATCAAAGGAAGCATAGCCTGCTCTTATCTGCCATCTACGGGCAGTTTTCAAAAACTGTGCCTCAATTGCCAGTTGCAGTCACATCTTGGAACATGCAAGTGGATTGCAGTACAAGGTCCGGTTCTCTCAAACCCATGCTTCCATGACTTATATGGGGTGCTTTGATGACTGTTATTGACTGCACGGAGTATGGAGTTTACGGCGAGTGACCCACGTATCTCACTGATACAAATTCTTTGTGAGTATAAAGGATCTAAGTGCTCGTAACTTGCGTAAAAATTTAATTTGAAACCACTTTTAATTGGTTCTGATTTATTCAAAGAACTATGGCTATGGTAACGACCTGAGTGAATGATATTTAGGTACGTATAAGTGCTCTTAGTTTTGCTGATCAGTGTACGTTAAGTACTTAATTTGTCTTATGAAGCTGAAGTCAATAATGTTTGCGCTTGTGAATAAAACCTTTTAATAGTAATTTGTCCCCATTGTTAAACGAATATTTTTTTTATTTATTACGTATATAATTATTTGGAACATAACTATAGGAAAGGGACTAGATTTTATACATGTAGATATTTGTGAATCAGGATAAGAAATACGTAAAATTAAGCTGTCCATGAGGAATCTACATGAATGTAATATCGTTCTGATCATTGATATTAATGTTTGTTGAAATACTTGTTTGTTATATACATTTTGATTCACGTTGATATTTGTTAATAAACAAGTGTTAATCCATAATCATTTATATCTATGAAGATTAAACATAAGTAGATCATTGGTAGTATTAATAAATAGTCGCGGCGGAGAAGAGTATAAAAATAGGTTACCCTTTTGTTTTTCAGGTTGAGCTTATACTAATGAGCATGCATTCGAGAGTCTTTGGTAGAACTTGCAGAGCGGCTAGAGGATTGCTTAGGTACCTCTAGCACTCTCGTATAGACAAGAAGGTCAAAAAGAGAATACAATGTGTTCATTATATTCATGAGTATTTTTCGGATTTGATTATTTATGCGATTCTGGATAAAATGAAGAAGGACCTATTTATTCCATTTGTTTTCCTGCAGCTTCTTTCAATTTTTGTTCTTTTAATCAAAAGTTCATCACAGGTTATTTTTTAATAGAATCTTGGATGAAGAATACTTTACTAGTAGCTGTAACACCACCTTACGTAAGAATCGTAACAGTGAAGAAAAGGCTAGTCGTTATGAAAGCAATGATAGCAGAGGCTGAAGTGGCCTTCCTGCTACACTTCGTAAGCGAAATGCACTATGTATTAATAAGCATGTGACTCATAACCAATACATTTAAAGTAAATGGAATTCTTTCAGGTAACGTCCTTCATAATAATGAGAGAGACCCTTTGGCTGATGAAGATCTTTTGTTTTCTAAGGTAGGCGCATTAAGATTATTATATTTTCACTAACTTGCAGCTGGTAAGTTTGTCAAGGTTTCCTATTGTTCATAGCACAGAGGATATTTAGTGAAATCATTACTGATTTCTAATAAATACAGCGTGTCCCAAGATGATTGTCAGTGTTTCATAGTCGTTTAGTTTCCGTTATATGTTGGGTACAAGGACAAAGCTCATATGGGAGTAAACAACAAATCAACAAGTTTATATAATGTACTTCATATGTAAATGTTTAATGTTCAATGCCTCTCGACGCTTTCGTTAGACACATTTGGACGTCCACAACTCTTCCCTTTGCAGACACATCCAGATGTTTGAAACTTATTAAACCTTCGACGATTATTTTTATCGGACGGAGGATCAGTTCCAAATTGCTGAACTGAAACAGAAGAACCACACCCTGCAAATTCAATGACACAAAATGACTTTTGTACGGGAGTCGCCATAATACACATACGCTACAGCGCCTTGAATGACGTAGTGTGGAAAACGGCACTGTTCTGGGCTCTCTGGCTGGTTTCACTCGAATATGATCCGCTAGAGGCGCTGGTGTCGGTACAGCTGCATGGCATTCGTGTGCTTATAATGGAAGTAAATGGAGTTTTCACTGCAACGTATGATTCTTTTACATGAAGCATTTCTATGAATGTGATAATTGCTATGATATTTGGTACAGTGGTCGCGAAGATATTGACGAACTTTCTAGACAGTTGACCACGTCCTGTTATCGTTAGACTTTCATTAATAATACGGGAGAAAAAATACGCGTGGAATAATCTTGGTAACTAAATTTTTGTGTATGAATTAGGTTCATTATTATTATCATCAATAATCATCATTTGTTTTAAAGATATACACACTGAAGCATTTGTATTTTTTGTTTCTTTTCTTCCGCTTTAAAATAATCGCGATGATGATGATAATGATGATTACATGAAACCATAGAATAATGGAACGACAAGGGAAAACCCACACAACTTCCTTAGTGCCATCGACATGAGTGTAAGGAAACTTTCAGACCAATGGGTCAAGCGACACGGGATGTTCACACTGATGTGACTAGTGACACAGACACTTCCAGACTGTAAAATAGCATTCATTGCACATGAGGGTCCAAACAGCAAATGACACATTCAAATGCCGTATTCGCGTGCTACTTGTTACTTCGGTCTGAAAGCCCCTTAAAGGAAGGGGTCCCAACTAAGTGACAAGCGATATGATGCTTTCCTTCAGTCTATTAGCAAGCCTTTGCTGCTTATTGTGCGAATAACAGATCTAGGCGACACGATAAACCACAAGTTATAACAACAGATCTAGGCGACACGATAAGCCACACGTGTCGCTCATACTGGGCCCTTTTCCTCAATAGCTTGCAACGTGTTGTCGTGGTTTGTTGTTCGCGCATGCGCGATGCAATGAGTGTCTTGCTTTAGGGAGATTTCGCACCAAAGCGACAAGCGGCACACGACACTTATCGCTTCAGGATTTCACGAACCGAATGCTGTCCTGTGCTGCTCGTCATGCCGCTACGATGTGTAATGTTGCTCTTGATTGGCTCGTTTCCAAGTGACGCGTGTCGCTTCGGTATGAAAGTTGCCTTGGACAGAAGGACCCATGTCGCTTTGGTGTAAAATCCCCGTATCGTTTGTCGCGTGTCGCTTTGATCTAAAATATCCTTGAGGAAACGGTGCAGTCAGAGCTTGTGTTCCTAAAGTTCCAAAGGCTGCATTGATTACCAACTGCTCGCTTCCTAAGCGACACTTGTGGTTTGTCGCCTCGGAATGAAATATCTCTTAGGATACTATTTATATTGTAAAAACATAGAAAAATAAAACTCTAGTACACAATCCAAAACCTGACGTCCGGAATCACTTTGCGATGTTTCTTCTTGTGTTACGCACGCATGCTATTTATTTATTCATTTTATTTTACTTTTCATTCCAAATTAATGTCATTTCGTGACTGCAAATCACTCCACAAATATAACTGTTTCCATCAATTCACGTACCACCTTTAAAGACAAACAAATCTACTCAATATATTCCAAAAATTAACTAAGCCGCATTACTTTCATAAGAAAATTAGCAGCTGTGCTGATCGCACTGCCATCTATGTTGTCATCCGTCTCGGGAACCAGTTTCTTGGGTCGTTTTCCACACTACGTTATTCAAGGCGCTGTACCTACACTACTGTGACTGATGGGAAACAAATGATAATCGCTCAGGGTAGCAAACCTCCACAGCCGTACGATATAAACATTTACCTTCGTCTGTTGCAATGTACCCAACTACTTGAATCCCCGATAATCATTTTGGAACAGACAGTATATTCTACTGTATCACGCATTTACAATATTCCAGAGATTTTAATCTCTTTTCTTGCAAAGTATACAGTGAGTTGTGTGCTAAACGTTTATTGTACCTAATTTTCACCTTTTTTGTTACAGTTATTTTAATAGAAGCATAGCGTCTGCATTTGCTGATGTCACAGTACCTGACAATTATGAGAAACTTGAATGTCCCTCTGTAAATGGTAACTACAAATTTATAATTGTTTCCTTAAAGGCTTTATAGTTAAGATATTATAATGGTCCTTGTGCAGGAGGAGTAAATAAATGATTAAGTATAATATTACATGATCAAATAAAGAAGGCCTTATCATTGTGAAAGATCGCCTCCCTGTGCACGTGTAGATTGCAGATTGAGCAGTGATTCTGTAGAGCTGTAAGCAGGACGGAAGGAGGGAGTGAGCTAGCAGCAGTGTTCGTTGATCGCGTTCGTGCAGTGGAAAACCAGTGTTGCCATATCAAGAGAAACTTCTATCAGCGCAAGGATACTGAGGCAAAATTTTAGCTGAACAGAGAAGCTAAAAATAAAAAAAAGGAACCAAGAAGAAGTGTAACTTGAACCAACAATCATAAATAACTACTAAAGAAAAATGTTATGAAAATATCAGTTACAGGAAATTTTGAATATGTTTGACCTATGCTCTAGATCAAAATCTTTGAAGTCTTAGGGAGAATTAACACCGAAGAGACACGCGACATGCGATACGAGACACGTGTCGCTTGGAAGCGAATACATCCTTTCGAACAGAAGAGACACGGCAAGATGCATGTGTCGCATGTTGCTTACGTGTTTCTCGGACTAGGCCGTTTTCTCAATACCGTGCATCGTGTAGCCTCAGTTTGCTGTTCGCGCATGCGCAGTGAAAGCTTCACTCCAACGAGGACGAGCTATATTTAAACCATAAAAGAGAGCCCAACCGGAGAACTTACAACGCGTTTCAAGCTCAAATTTGTAGATAAAAAAAAGTATCGATATGTACAATGTTTCAACAATGTTTTAAGATTTAAACAGAACGTTCCTTTCGCTTTATCAAGTATGTTTGATGCAGTTATGAGCTGTAATTTGCCTTCAACATCGTGTAAAGAGGCCGTGTTTTCGCCAATTACGACGTGACTGCTTTTATTTGAAAAGGCCAGCTTATGGAGGCACTTTAGTCCAAAATCGATCAGTCAACATGGTAAAGTAATCTAGTGTATTGTTTCTCAACAGCCAGGCCGACCCAATACCGTGCTCTCGTATCAACTATACAGAGCTGCAAAGTGTTCTGCTGAAAGTGGTTGACAACTATTATATTTGAGTTTTCGTCTTTTAAGTCCATTTTTTGCACAAATATACTTATCAGAACTCGAACTACAGTTTAAAGTGCGACCGGTGCCACTATGTGCCTACACCGGTTATCGAACCCGGGATCACTTAATTAGAAGGAGACGACGTTACCACTTCGTCATCCATATTTTCATATTTGTCAACAATCCTACACGTAATAAAACTATTATTACTCTTTATGAATATGCTGGATTTTATTTATGAATATTTAATTTCATAGGTACATTTTAATTCATGCATAAAATCTTAAATACTGTAAAGATTTACGAGGAAAATCCTTGGGCTAAGGGCATTGACTTGAAAAAAAGAACGGGACATGTTTTCACGAAGGTTGAGAACTATTTCTCTAGTGTAAAGGTATTCGCTTTTTCAGGCTCGAAAGTCTAGCGTATACAGTTTGAGGTCAGTGCATATTATTTCTCAGTTTTCTCATGCACAACATGCCTCATCCGAGTTATAATAACTTGCACAATTTTTTTAAACGGGATTTACATGTAACAATGTCTCTTGTTACGTTTTTTCGCGTGTCTAATAAAGTAATTAATGCAATTATATCGGTAGCATCATGCAAACTGAGCAAGGAAACAAGTCTTGTCTCTTCGGTGTGAAACTCTCGTGTCGCGTGTCTCTTCGGTGTAAATTCTCCCTTTAAGAATTCCTTTCTTTCATCTGGTAATATGATCACCAAAAAGAATATAATTAATTTCTCAAGCTTCTCATCGAAACAACGCAACTAATGTTAACTTAATGGTGTATGTTGTCATGGAAATTTTCTTATCTTCGTAAATTGTTGTTTTCAATGGGGCCAACGCCGGCCTCCGTGGGGGAGTTGTTCCAACAGCACGCTACCAGGGTTCTTGGGTTCGTCTCTTTAGTGTTTCTTCATCAATATCACCATATCATCACTCATCCTCATCTTCGCGATTAGCCAAAAGTGGCAGAAAGTTAAGTATAATAAACCTAATCAATCAAATCAATAGTTTATGGTGTTTTGTATAACTTCCGATTCAAGTGTTTCTGAAATGAAGGAAAATTTTGTATGTAGAAAAGAGAAATTAAACTCACTGGGTGTTGCAACACTGTATGAGTCCTCTCGTTATCTGGTTTCGAACGACGTCGTGTGATTGGAAATCATAGCAGAAGAAATACGAGGGCATTCCGGAAAAAGAACTGCATCTCCCTCCGCACTATTTCTTTAATTCCCATTGAAAGAGGCTATACTGCTCTCGCTCTGATGCAGACTGGCCTTGAAGTTAATCGTACAGTCGGAAATCTCGGACAGCACGGTGCGAGTGCACGCGAGTTGCTTTTTAAGCCTGAAATAAAATTAATGAAGATTAAACTACAGTATTTTATGTCATTATTTACTATCACGTATCTAATCTTATTTAATTAATACTGTAAGGACATGACTAAATAATCATACGTTTTTGCACCATTTACAATTATTATTTTTTTCATGAAGATATCGTGCCACATATAACCATTTCTTATTCAAACCACTAAAAATAAAGCGTTATTGCTACATGAATTATTGTACATGTCTTAAAGTTAAGATTTACAATGACATTAAAATGTTGTTCTTCTTTGAATATAATATAGTAAGTTGAAGTTTAATGATATAACGTGTGTGTGTGTGTATGTGTTTTCGTCTTCGAAAGCTGATTAGAGAAATTGTCATTCTACATGTCTTATAGGCTATGTGCTGTGAAATTTTAACCGTGTGTTACATATACAGACAGGGTGGTATCTGAAACGGAGATGAGTGGAACTTCCTGCCTGTGAGGTTGACATAAGATTCATAAAATACACTTTTTTTAAGAGTATCTACAGGAATCGCCCAGTGGAAAAGTTTAAAATACCGCTCTGTATTTGAGTGTCTATGTAACTACACACACACACATAAATATTTAAATAGTGTACAATCAGATGTCTGTAACTTTACATAGTTTTTAAATACACCGTATACCTATACAGCAACTTTTGTGTGTAACTAAGTACTTTTCGTTCCATTTCAGGTAGCGCTGTCAACGTTTCAGTTCAATTAAAACTTTATCATGAAATTGATGTGCAAGAAGAAAAAGGCGTAAGTTTTGTTCGCTTGAAACCTTCCAGCTAAAATTCATGAATGCATTTCACACATTCTGCATAATCATATCAACCTATTTGATTCATGATCATTTAGACAAGGGTGCTGCAAACATTTGGAGTGCTTAAATGGGAAGAGGTCGTAAAATAAACAGTTGAATGGTTGACGTGGTGTTGTATTTAAAGGAAAAAAATGATGGGGTATTTAAGGGGAGATATAAATTCCCAATAATTAAAAGTTTTTCTGTGTTTATAGATGAATTTTCGCCAGCTTTCTTAATGGAGAGATTAGTGCAGTGAGTTCGGAATATAGGACCTACTTCGAATAGTGAATAATGTATTTGTATGTTTATATAGGAAATTTTCTGGCACTCTTGACTAAACACAATAATCAATAATAAGTATAATACTTAGTTGATAATGTTAATGAAAAGTAGTCAGGAATAATATCCATGCCCAGCCTGGGATTCGAACATAGAACCTATGCTTGAAAGGATATCTCAACGTGCTATGCTAGCGAGGTAGTTATAGTATGATATATATCACTGTGTTTGTTCCATTATTAATGTGTAGTGTATGCATATATATATATATATCACTTCTTCGATTCACTTTGCTAATTACATATTTTGAGCTTGGCTGTATTTTGAAATTAAAAAGTCAATATGCTGACCAAGGCAGTAATTTATTTTATTATAAAACATAAACTAAACGTAACTTTTCAAGAAAAAGGAAAACAGAGAAGAGATTATCTACGAAGTGAAATGTAAAGAATGTCAGAGTGTGTACATAGGATACACTAAAAAGAGGCTGAAAGACAGGTTGAAACAACATAGGGATGATGTACGACTTAGGAGAGAGATAAATGCTATATTTAAACACACGAGAGAAACAGGACATGACATAGAGTGGGATGAGGCTAAGCAGATAGAAAGGGAGAAGAGAATACTAGTGAGAAAATGGAAGGAGGCAAAGGAAATAGAGAAGAAGGGTGAGGAAGACACAATGAACTGGAATGGGGGACTGAAGTTAAACAAATAATGGGATAAGGTGTTATAAAGAGTGGAAAGGACAAGAGAGAAAGAAGATAGAAGGAAGAAGAATGAAGGAAAAAGAGCTTGAGATAAAAGAGTCCAACCACATTCTATATGGGAGTAATTATGTTTAGCCTTTTAGGTGAAAGTACAGTTGACAAGGGAAAGCAACCTGCTAGAATGTTCCAGAACAACTTTCTAATAGTCTGGAAGGAGCAATGTTTGTCTATATATATCGTCCTGTTTTTGTATCTTGTTACTTTTGTACTTGGTGCAGAGTCTGATGAAGACCTTGCTAGAAGGTTGAAACGTTACGTTTAGTTTATGTTTGATAATAAAATAAATTACTGCCTTGGTCAGCATATTGAGATTTTCATATCATGGAAACAAGGCTTAATGCTGTTATAATAAAATTAAAATAGATTTTTTTGACAAGACGAAGAGTGATTTCAAGATGTAGAAAAATTAAATCTTTAACAGTTTCTCTTATCAATGTTGAATTTGTCAAATTAGAATATCATACTTGAAGCATAGCTGCACTTTGTGTATGAAGACAAAATATTTTTTTTGACCCTTGAAATCACATATTCTTCGAATATTTTTGTTTGGGATATTACATACGAAGTATGGTATGTTACTGTAGTATTTGTTCTTTATTGCATGATTTGCTTATAAAATTATGAACATAAGCAATAATTTCTGTGGTACTACATTGCGAATTCCAAGTGACTGTATTTATACACAATTTTATGAGGCACTACACAGTCTTTGTTTTGTCAATTTTCTCTCTTTTAAATTTGGTACTTTTGGAAGAAATGGAGTTATAAATTTTTCTTAAATATTAATATTATTATCTTCTGCACGAGGATATAAGATACGAGTATCTTGCAACCATTTGTTATACAATTCCATGTATACTCTGTAATGTCCAGAACATGCAAGAGAAGTAATATTATTAAGAAAAAATAATATATATATTTATGTTAAAACTTAGTGGAATAAGGAACACATATTTTTTTTTCGAGGATGAGTTATCCTCATACCAGGCAGATGCAAATTTGCAACTTGGCGGCACACAATTGTAAAGTTTATAAAGATTTTTAAGTATTAAAGGAACAGCGTTTACTGATAAGTGTATGAGTCGAATAAATTTGGTATTTGAAAGTACAGTACTTCTCGAAATATTCGCCATTTACATGAAAGGATATTCTATACATGTACACTTCTGTTCACAGAAAGTAGCACACTACTTTCAGTTAAGGTCGCCGAAAGTACAGCCGCATTAAGTGTTCGGAAAGGAGCAGTGTTGCTTACTATCAATCAATTTAACAATATGCAGGGAATTTTGTGTCTCTCAGACTCAAAGAAAAGGGCTAACGGAAAGATTGCAGCGTAAATAATAATTAACTGGAATCTCCAGGTCTACAATCACAGTAATGTAAATGTGAAATATTCCTGAAATTTATTTGAAAAAAGAAACGGGTTTTTGACGTTTGTGACGAAGTAGTTATCACAATTCGTTAGAATGCGAGGGTCCCGGGTTCGAATTTGGCCTGAGCATGGGTGTTCTACTTGAGTCTCTCTTCACCGTCGCGAGTAGCCGAAAATGCAAAAAGCAACACTAAATAACGAAAAGAAAAAAAACGCAATAAGAATATCGAGGCTCAGCAGCAACTACAAAATCTCAATTTCAAGTAGTCTCGAGTAACAGTCACGTTCTCTGAACGAGTATTAGCTTCAATACATATTTTCTTATTGGCACGCAAACAATAACAAAGTTTCAGGCTGTAATTGGTGACACGGGGATTCAAACATAACATTTCAGCTTACAAAGCTGGCCTTTAACCGACATGGCCACAAGCCACGGTGAAGAAACCAAGCTATTCAAGTAATTTATCCATAAGATTGCATCTTTTCCTGTCCAGCTCGAAACTTTTGATGTCGCTTCTCGCTAATTACATTAATTTGAAAGCAATACGCTTCATCGGATAGGGTTGATATGCTGTACATGCTGCTGACAAAATACAAGTGAAGCTTGTGCATGAAAATTAATGAAGATGTTGGGATATCCTGCTCTTGTGGGGGGTTAGTGTTTCCAACCATAAATGATTACCGTTCTCTCCTTTCCGTCAACATAGCGGATTCTGCTATGTGACGACGAATCTCATTAACCAACGGCACATAAATTATATTATTTTAAACTATTTATTTCAAAATGAAGAGTCATTATTCTGGAATCTACGGAGGCATTCATTCATCCGGTAAGAATTTTACGATTTACGAGAGTCACAATTCTATTTTCGTGCTCCATTACGAAACCAACGTGCACATGTAAAAACCGTAATGCCCTACATTTTTTATTTTACAAAAAAATAATTTACTGTTAAAGCTAAATGAGAGGACAACCATTGACTTATTTTTAATAGCCTGGATGACTGATGTGGGGTGGGTGGGTACCTCCTCTCATGTGCCTATTATTTTTCCCATCGCATATTGAGTGCCAACTTTGCGATTCTCTTTGCCAAAGTGTATGGGAAAGGAATTTATTTATTCTTGCCTTCTCCTGGACTAGGATAACACTATTTCCGAAATATATTTTTTTTACATTATTTTCAGGAATTGCAACAGCACTATTTCTGTCTCGCTAATTCTTATTGCGTTTTTTTCCTTTTCGTTATTTAGTGTTGCTTTTTGCATTTTCGGCTACTCGCGACGATGGAGAGAGACTCAAGTTAAACACCCATGCTCAGGCCAAATTCGAACACGGGGCCATCGCATTCTAAAGAATTGTGATAACTTCTTTGCTACGAACTTCAAAAACGCGTTTATTTTTCAAATATATTTCAGGAATATTTCACATTTACATTACTGTGATTGTAGACTTGGAAATTACAGTTAATTAATATTTACGCTGCAATCTTTCCGTTAGCACTTTTCTTTGAGTCTGAGAGAGACAAAACTCCCTGCATATGTTTAAATTGATTGATACTAAGAAACAATGCTCCTTTCCGAACACTTACTTCGGCTGTACTTCCGGCGACGAAGCTGGACTTTAACTCAAAGTAGTGTGCTACTTTCTGTGAACAGAACTGTACTTATGAATCATTACTCGTAAAAATTATCCTATTATCATTAATATTTGTATTAATCCTCAGCGTGTCACATTGTTTACGTATGTCTACTTGTGGTGGACCGATCCTCGAATAGAAGTGAATGAATCTATTTTAACCGGTGAAACGGTTGTAAATCCCCTCTCTCTGAGTAAGCTGTGGACACCGGACTTGATGTTTCTCCCAGCTGAGGATGTTAAATCAGTCAGTGAAATGGGGAGTCAAATTTTGTACGTCCAAAAGGAGAAGAAACTTAGGATGGTGGTGATGTAAGTAGATATTTAGAATAAGAGAAAAGAGTTAAAAGCCAGAGGTGTATAGTAAAAGTAATTGTTACTACGAAATGTAAACAGTTTCTTCTCAAATTAAAAATCTTCTCTTTTTATCTTTGATTCTCTCTCTCTCTCTCTCTCTCTCCGTGTGTGTGTGTTTCTCTCACCCATTTCTCTCTCTTATTGTTCGATTTCCGTTTGCTTGTATTTATATCTCTTTTTGTCCACATGTCTGCTTTGTTTTTTTGATATCTCCCTCTTCCACTCTTTTTCTGTAACCCTTATTCCTTTTCCTCCATCAAACTATCTATCATCAATCCTTGTTTCTTTGTTGTCTCCGTATTTCTTTTCTGGCTTATCTTATGTCCACATTTCTTTGTCTCTACCTATGTTTGGTCGTTATCTCACTTTCACTGTTCCCCCGTATTTGTTTGTCTCTCTCTCTCTCCACTTTTCATCTTCTTCTGTTTGTCCGTTATCTCCCTTTCTCTCTCCATCTCTCCAGTTTAATCTTCTTCTGTTTGACCGTTATCTCCCTTTCACTCTCTCTCCCCACTTTTCATCTTCTTCTGTTTGTCCGTTATCTCCTTTTCTATCTCTCTTCCTGTGTGTCTCTCTCTCACCTCTATGTGCGAGCGTCGTTCTATCTTTGTTTCTCGTTTGCTGTAAATTCTTCGTCTTCTTCTATTCCACTACAGCCCTTTGTAGGCTTTGGCATTCCAACAATCTTCCTCCACCTCGTTCTGTCTTGAGCTTCATTCTTCCAATTAAGTACATTAATCCTTTTCAAATCGCTCTCAACCGCATCGATCCATCTTCCCCTCGGTCTTCCTTTTGGCCTTGTTCCCCATAGTTTCTGGTTTAATAACAAGCATGGTAACCTATCCTCCTCCATTCTAATCAGATGTCCTGTTCATCTTAAACGTTGTGATTTGATGTATCTCCCCAAATATTCATATTGGATCAACTCTTATAGCTCCATGTTAGTCCTAATTCTATAGGATCCATCTTAATTCTTAATGGGGCCAAAAATCTTTCGTTATATTTTTCTTTCAAAGCACATTACCTTGCTTTCTGCTTTGGATGTAAGTTTCCAGGATACTTCACCCTTTCTGTAACTACTTGTTATACTTGTCCAAAAGTTGATGGACAGTAGGTGGAATAAGTTTTGTGTTAGGGTTATACGGTAACAATGGTGTTCATTATAACTATGGTGTTTGTGTTATTTAATTAGAAGAGATATGAAATATCCTGTGAGGTAGAATGTTCCCCTCCCTCCTCGTATCACATGGACGCACCATTGAATCTTTCAGAGAACCCATAATGGCAAATAATTTAAACACTGATGCAATAAAATGGGTGTTAAATTGCTTAGTGTCTGGCGATTCTATCTTGATGTCAAGCCACAATCGCATAACTAATTAATTAATATATTGATTACTATTCGTATCCTTAATAAAAATATTATTCGAAGTCTGAAAATGCTGAAACCGTTATAAGAATGGGTTGAAACATTTGGTGCTCAAGCCCCAAAGAGAGAAACCATTTACCGCATTCGTGACAAATGTGATAGACTGCTCTTGCATAATGTGGAGGGGCCTCATCTTGTTGCATTAAGAATTCGTAGCGTACCTCTCATTTTCGAGTTACGTTTTAGCCTTGTAGCAGGCAGAAAAGATTAAGGAATGTGTTAACTTCAGCATAATGCAATTTCCAGTTACTACAGAAGTAAAGTGGAGTAGGAAGGAGAAAAGTAGTAGGAGCCTAGGTGGAGACCATGTAAGTTGAATCTTGAATAAGGCAGTCGGGGTTTGGAGTTTGAGAAGACAGTTAGTTTGTTTTGGGAGATACAGTCGGTTTTGGTTTGGAAAGAGAGGAGTTGAGAGTTTGAAAGAGAGTCGAGTTTACTTTGGAAAACAGTCGATCTTTATTATGGAAATTTAACGCTGGTACGAAAAGGTTGTTCGGGAGAGAAGTACAAAGAAGTTAAGAGACAGTTTTAAGAGACTAACGACAGTGTGTGTGTGTCGACTTTGGACTTATTGATCATCTCTTCTAGAACGAGGCAGGTAATATGCTTTTCTCTCATACGCCAAAATTGCCAATGCAGTCTTAAGGTCAATTTAACCTGAAAATGTGTGAGTTGCCATTAATTTAAAAGGTTGTGCAGATTAAGTTTATCTAGGTACCTCCGCAGATGAAGGATGCAGCATAAGCGAGTGCTTGTGAGCTAACATAACCCCTATGGTAAGATCCCCGAACCTGTAAGGTCCTTTACAAACGGTAGAGGCTGTAGAGGCAGTTTAGTGGCCTTTTAAGGTTCTTTACGAATTGAACCAGTTGTATCACATTTGTCACGAATGCGGTAAATGGTTTGTTACTTTGGGGCTTGAGTACCAAATGTTTCAACCCATTCTTATAACGGTTTCAGCATTTTCAGACTTCCAATACTACTTTAATTAAGGGTACGAATAGTAATCAATATATTAATTATTTAGTTATGCGATTGTGGCTTGACATCAAGATAAAATCGCCAGACACTAAGAAAGTTAACACCCATTTTCTTGAATCAGTGTTTAAATTATTTGCCATTATGGGTTCTCTGAGAGATTCTATGGTGCGTCCATGTGACACGAGGAGGGAAATTCTACCTCACAGGATATTTCATACCTCCTCTAATTAAATAACACAAACACTATATAACGAACACCATTGTTATAGTATAACCCTAACACAAACCATATTCCACCTACTGTTCACCTACTTTGGCTCACTCTGTATATCTTCAACTCCCTTCTTATCTGTCAAGGTCCCCTGCTTCCCACGCAATAACAGTCACTCCGGCCCCCGTGGCGGAGTGGTTAGCATATCGCGCTACGATGCCAGAGGTCTAGGGTTCGAATCCTGGCCCGGGCATGGATGTTTGTGAGGGTCCATACATCAATTTCATCATATCATCACTCATCGCAACCTTCGCAAATTAGCCAAAAGTGGCACAAAAGGCGAAGTAAAATAAAGCAAATCAATCAATCAATAAGAGTCAGCAACTTGTAATCGTTCTTACCTTTCTCTCGCCCCCGCTCCATCCAGTCGATGTAGTTTGCTCAATGTTGCTGGTCTATTGTTTTCTACCAACTTGCTGACGGAAATGTTTTGACAGAGCAGTCACTCAGGCTTAGAAACAGCAAGAAATATACCTGACTAGGAGTGATGTTTAAAATTCTTAACCAACTGTCATAGTCGTGTGCAGATTAAGTGGGACAAAAGCCTGATGAAAACAAAACCATTCGATCTCACTGTTTTATTGCATTGTCTGGACCCATGAAAATCACTCTATTAGAAGAATTCCAGCTTCAGTGGTCCAAAGGTTCTCTGCCTCCTCCCCCTTTATTTTCCTTCTCTGTGGATCAGACTAATTTACAAATAATCATGGTTTCGTACAGCAAATTGAAAACAACTAGACATAATTTATTCATTGCCAATGTGTGACCAATTTATTCTCCGACAACATAGACAAAACACACCTAGGTTTACGAATAAAATGCGTGAGTCTAATTAACAAGTCATTTGCTGAAGAACGAAGTGAGATAGTTAAATTACTTAGGAAATGTTCCCCCTTTATCCCCCCGTGCGCACGCCTATGACAACTGTGTATAGAGGTCCTTCCTTTACTGACTGCGAAATATCGGATGCAGAATTACGGTGGCTAAATGAACTTACCTTGAGGATAAGGGATGTACGGGGTGATCCTTCCAGGTAGTACACCCTGGACTGCATTTGGCAGACTAATGAGACTCTGGCGTCTGGATCTGCGGTCAGTATAATCTTCGTAGGACTGTGTGTGTGTGTTGTACTGTGTTTTGTCCTTGTTTGTGCTGAGTGAACCTTTACAGTCTCAGCTTTTAAGTGATGTCAGAATATTTTAGTCTAAGATATTACAGTTGTGTTATTAGTTATATGTTTGATGAGGTAAGGGGCTGAACCCCGTATCAAGTGACGAGTACAAAATAGCCTAAATGTTGACTCACCCAAAATTTTAAACTCAATCAATCAATGCTTATCTTGAGGATATCTGTGATCAGCTTTCGTGGATGTAAAATATGGTCGTTTACTAACATTTTGAGAGACCAAGGCATTTATTTTGGATTTATGGGTGGGAGGACAGGATGCATGAATATGAGCAACTGATTTGCCAGTATGGTAAGGGTTACATAAAATTCTATATCTTCAATATTTTAGAACTATGTACAAGACAGACGACGTATCTTGTGGGAATCACTATTATTGTACTAGGAACCCAGATGCCAGTCCACTGTTTCAGGAAGAGAGGTACAAATAAAGGATTTCTCCAGGGTCCAGAATTTTGATCCTGTACCATCTCGGTTCTCACAGTAGATTTGGTAACTTTGACTGACGTGTTGGTAATTACTAGCAACTGGTCTTATTAGGTAAAATATTCTTTTCACCTGCGAATATTCTTCTCGTTATGCCGAACACATTTTTTTCTGAATAGGGCTTACTTCATGACAATAATAGAATGATACGTACCTTAATCGAATGCCACGGAGATTTTTGTGTGTCCTAAAGAATAAAAATGACTCTTCCTCATGACATTGTGTGAGTATGAAATCTGTGTACATGATTTAGTGGATAAATTATCAAAGATTTTTAATTAATTTGCAGCACCTCTGTTCGCCTCCTGTGCGATATGAATTTTCAACTGTATCCACTCGATATTCAGAGGTGTTCATGGATGGTTCTGTCACGTAAGTAGTAGAGTGCATATAATTTCTTATTTATTGAAGATTATAGATTTATGCAACATTTCAATTTCATCCCTCACTCTTCCCGATAGTGGGTCATTGATTGGTATACACTGATGATAAAAACAACATCTATACTTTATGTTAAAATTGGTATTTGAAGGTGGGTGAGGTGGAATTCCCCCACCATACATAAAAAGTGTGCCGTTTAAAAAATGAACTAAAATTGTTCTAAATTCAAATGCGTTCCAAACGTGTTCCCAACAAACTACGTTTGATCACTTTAAGGACACATAATAGAAAACACTTTTTGCTCACATTGAGACATCGTAATCACTAATATTCTCAGTTTGAAAGAAAAATCTGACTTGACCTTTCTTACTGGTTATCCCACATTAACGCAAATTGCCACGTACAGTGGGATCCATGAGTATTACCGTCCACATTGTCCACGAATATTTATATTAATTTTTCTCTTACATCCAGTGTGTTTTTAAGGGATGGATTTTTATATATGCTGGTGCAGAAGTTGTCAACAGCTTGTTTTGAGTTTTCCATTAATTTTTGAAGTTTACGAATTGGGTCAAATAAAGTGCACGAACAGGGTGATGGATAATTTGCACGGTAGTACTCATGGATTCCACTGTACGTGCAGATTAAATCAGAATAGTCAAGAAAACCACAACTTTCAGTTGGAACAATTTAAATTCTGGTGGTGCAGGAATGAAAAGGAACTGTTACAAACTTGACGTGCAGATAATTTCTTATTTATTGAAGATGAGAGTGGGCTCAATATAATATTGTTGAAAATTCCAGTCCAAGTTTTTGCATTGCAAATCATTTCAGACTGCCTCTTCTATATGTGCGACACAGTATTCTAATTAAAATTGTTGAATAAGTTATATTATAATACATAATATTGAAATGTAGATCTATAAATTATCAAAAAGTTATTTCATTTGCAATCGTTGGCTCTGATGCCATTCCGTTTGTAACATTTTTATAACATGAAGATGTCAATTTAATTCAAATACAATTTCATTCATAAGATTTTAAATTGCCAAATATATAGTAATATTTCTTGTTATACGAAGTGTAACGAAAAATTTATCAAAGTGTTCCAGATGATTACCTAGGCTCTAATGTGCTCTAAAAGTACAAGAAGTGTACTTAAAATGGTTTTCCTCGGGTCGTACCGATCTGGAACACTTTTAGTACGCTTACAGTACACATTTTGTACACATTATGCAGAAACAAGTGAACGAAAAGTGTTCAAAAAGTGTATTTTTTTAATAGTGTGGTTGCTAATTATTTATTATTACATATAATTTGGAAAATAATATGCACCTGTACAATTTTCCTTCAACACATTTCATTTCTTGTTAAGCACGGTCTGGTATTAACTTAAGTGATAACAAATACGTAAACATTTTTATTTTCATTAGAATGACGCCAGTGTTGCTCACAGACGCTAGATGTATTGTTGCATTACTTACAGCATATTAAATGACGAAATGCCATAAAAGCTAATATCGCGAAAATAAGCCACGCCTTAATTTTTCACATTTAAAATTATTTTGATAAAACGTTCGGCTTAATTGGGACCAATGCGGCAAGAGGAGAATATTTGAAAGCACATTATAAGCATTTTAAAGAGCAGTTCTAACTATGTTCTCGTATAACATGCAATCTTGGGACATATTCACACCTGGTGTCTGCATTATGAAGTCTCATATATTGATATATTTTTTAAAAAACCTATAATATATGGTTCATTCCGTACAAGAAATTATATTTTCTTTTTCAAAATTTGGAAATAACCAACACGGACTTCAGTCTTTTGGCCAATTACATTTCGTTGTAATATAATCGGAACAATCATAATACTATTTTGCTTCAACAAATGTATTAATACATAGCATGTAGTCTCTGTTTTATTGTTCATTAATAGGTTTGAATAGTATAATGAAGAACTAATACCATGCTGTATTGGATAATCGTTTTTAATATTGGGAAAATTTTGAATGCGTCTCTTGCACATACAAATGGATGAAATGATGTCACAGCATGTAATTAGTAGAAATTAATAAATCTATTAAATGCTAAGCACCTACATTTTTACAAGCTACCAGTTATCAAGAACACTTTGTTCCAAAATGTATGCATTAAAGCTCGACTGGATCTTTCGCAGCCGTCAGGGCGATTTTTTTAAAATTTTCCAGCTTTTATATTCAGAAATGTGAAAAAAAAAAACAGAAAAAAACATAAGCCTAGAATTAATTCTAGAGCATTGGCGTGAATTTTCGTGTAGTTTCCTTTCACTGTTATCTAGATTTGTCAATAGTTCCTCTATAACGTAAGTCTATTAAACTATTGATAATATCTAGATAACAGTGAAAGCAAACTACACGAACATTCACGTCAATGCTCCAGAAGTAATTCGAAGCTGATGATTTTTTTTTCTTTCAGATATTGTGCTAACAAATTCTGTTAGGGGGTTCCAGAACACATCATCGGTGCACATACAAATTCCGAGGTATGCTAGGTATTTATAAAAAATATGTGAATATATAGAAATCTGTGCCCTATTTATTATGTAGCAACATAACATTCAGGTCGTGAATACTTATTTATTGATTTTTATCATGCATTTCAGTGAAGTACATGCCAAACCAGATGAATCTTATTTGGAACGATAACCCAATAGACTTAACATTAATTTCAAATAATGATGGCAACAAAGAGACGCTTCCCAAATTCGAGGTGGAATTTTCAATTAACAGGACGGAAGATGACAATGGTAAATGGAATAAAAGATAGTGTTCTATATATAATGCTGAAGAGGGAATTACTAAAATATGAATTTTTATTTCACATTTATTTCTAAATCTACGAAATATTACGAAAATCGGTGTGTATCAAAATGATTTGTCGGATTTAAAATGCTCGTATATTTAAAGTTTTGTAACGTCAGAGTGGTAAGTTACAAAATTGCTAACAAGCAAGACTGCATTACATTTGGTTTTAGGATAATACTTAAAATCTGGTACAGTCTGTGTCGTATAATTAGCTATTGACGTACGACATACTCTACTTAACATGTTTCTTAATTGTTGCTACATGGTACTTGCGTGACGACATTTAGATATTATGTGTTCTATTGTATCTTCCTCATTGCACACATTACATAATGACGTGTCACTGAATTGAAGTCGGTGTCTTTTACTTTTAGTATCTTATTTATCATGTACTAATATGTACCATAAAAATTGAACCTTGTTAGTTAAATTTTTCGCCCAAACATTCGTCCATACCATGTTCCATTCCTTATTGGGACTTTGTTGCTCTACTTTAGTTGGCTGCATATTTAGGTCAAGTTTCTGGCGATACAAGTAATTGACTTGTCATAGACGGTAAAACATAAGCAAAGTTTTTCGGGATAGCTCCTGTGTGCATGGGCAAGGTCAAGGGAATTTTATTGAGGATCGATCGTAGCACTGTCGCTGTGTATGTATCTGATTGTTGTATAAGCATCTGTAGATTTCGCGTGTTGAACAATGCCGCTGCTTTCCATTCCACGTGCATTAGTCCCAATCCACCTGCCGTTTGCTGTTGCGCTGCAATGTTATAAGCCACTCTAAAAACCTGACCTTGCCACAAGAAATACGTAGCTAGCGATCGTAAACGTGTTGCAAATATTCTTGACAAAGGAAAGAGTGCTGCAACAAACCAAACTTTTGCAAATATGTATCTGTTTAAATAATGCACTCGTGATATAAGCGATAAATTTCTGAACACGTTGGTTTAAATCAAACCTTGTATGTTATTTATTATTGTTTCAAAATTTATATTTATCGTCGATTGTAATTTATTCTGAAAAAACTATCCCCAATATTCTTACTTGATCTTTAGTTACAATTTCACGTCCATATGTTAAGTTTATTTTCTTTCCCAGTGGCAACAAATACGATTTCTGATAATTAAATTTTCCACCTGATATTTGCATGTATTCAATTAGACAGACTATAACTTCCTCATAATCAGTCCTCGAGTTAATGAAGGCTGTTACATCGTCCATATACCCACATACATGTAAGTTATTTTCACAATATCTCAGATATGACAATTTTGTTTGAATCATGTTCAGAAAAGGTGATAACGATAACATGAACAGATATGAACTTAACGGGGATCCTTGTAAGACTCCTCTTTTCACCTGTATTGTCGATGTTAGGAACTCATTAACAAGTACCTTAATATATATATTTCTAGTTAATAGTTGTACTCAACTAATATTTTTTTTTTACCAAACCCAAGTTTTTATAAAACTAATTTTAAATATTTATGGCTAACATAATCATATGCAGATGCAAAGTCAAGCGTGAAAATAACTGCGTCAGTGTCTTTCTTCTCTTCATATGTTGCTATCATATCTCTAGTCATCATTAATGCTTGGTGTATGGTGCCAATACTTGGCATTCCATATTCTGTGTTACCTACTAACAATGACATATATGGTTTTTACCTATTTGATATTATTTTTGTTAAGATTTTATACTCAACATTCATTAGATTAATTGGTCTGTATTCATTAATTGTTATCGGGTTCTTTACCTTAGGTATTAAAACAGTCACTCCAGTACTACAATTTTTTCCTATCTTAATTTTGTGAAATACCTCTTGAACCCACTTGGTTACTGTGGGTCCTATAGCAGGCCATATCTTTCCATAACATTCACTTGTAATACCATTGATAAGTGGTGATACATTTCCACGTAAACTGAAAACTGCTTTAGTTATTTCATCCTGAGTAAACACTTTTTCTAATATATTCCTATCTTTATCCTGAAGTATTGAAGTATTGTGGGTATATTCTTTATTATTATGTTGCCATCTATTATGTCGATCGTTTCTGATTCAAATTTTTGTTGAAAATGTTCCTTTATTACTTGTTGAATTTCAGATTGCATTATAATTTCTTTCTCATGTTTGTTTTTAATTTTGTTTATAATTTTTCTCTGACCCCTATTTCGTTTTTGTTTTATATGATATAATGTGGTTGTTTCTCCGTGATCAAAGGGCTGTACCTTACTTCTTGCTTGAATACCTTTTTATTTCTATGGAATCCTAATAATATCGCCTGAACATGCTTAATTTTATCTTGTACTGACTTACCTTGCAATACTTGATATTTTAATTTATGCAAAACGCTATAGTAAAAATTGTACATACTATTTCTGTCTTAATATTTTTGTTTTCCATAAGTTTTACAAAGTTTTTGGAATTCTACTTTAAAGCAACTATCCCACCACTCCACAAGATTTGTCTTATAAGTAGTTTTTGTTGAGCATGTCTTCCATTTTTCTTGAAAACTTACTATGAATTCCTTGTCTTGAATCAATGCATTATTTAAATACCTGAAATCTGGTCCTCTACAAATATTATCTGAATCTATTTTGATCCTAACGATATATGCAAAATTGTCTGTTAAGCAAATTGGGAACATTTGAAACATGGTGCTTAATATTATTAGATATATAAATTCATTCAATGCGCGGGGCACGATTTGGTTTGATGTACGTGTAACCTTTTTCATTTCCTTTAACATATTCCCATGTATCAACTAATTGTAATCCATCTGTTAATGATTAAAGTTCGGGAGTAGTTGTAACCTGGTCTCTGATCAATGGTTCTTAGAACTGAATTAAAATCACCTCCTAAGATGATAGATGTAATATTACCACTTAATTCCGCCGCCACGTGTTCTAGAAAGAAGTGGTTCCGCTGTGTTCTGTTTTGTGAGCCAGAAGGTGCGTAAATTTTACAAAGTTTTATTTCATTTAATATTGCTGTTATTATTCTTCCTGAATAGTAAAATTGAACCTGTTGTATCGGTATTCCATTACGAATATAGAGAGCTGTACCATGATTTTGTGGAGTAAAATTATTATAATCATCATATATGTGACCGTCTTCCAAATATGGAGTTCCAATTTATTACAAAAAGGCTATATCCACATATGCTTTCTTAAGGAAGTCTAGTAAAGGTTCCTGCTTAATATTACTACACGACTTATTATAATTAATAGTAGCTACTGTATAGGTAAACATATTATGAATGTATAATGAAAAACTAAGGATTACATATAGATATATATAAATATATGTAGAATTTATTTATTTATTTTATTTATTTATTTTACCTAAAGTTTCGGATACAGTACTGAATGACCATTTTACACTGAAACAGTAACAGCAGGAAAATAACAATAACAACAATATAGAGTAGAAGATGGTACTGAAAACAAATCAAAATTATACATATATCGTTAACAATTTTCAAAAATTTGTTCTGGCAAGACTATGTCCACATTTGGAGGCAGGTTATTATATGAGTGAGGAAGCCTGTAGAAAAGAGACCGCTGTAGAAGGGAGAGCCTTGTGCTGGGATTGTGGAAGAGCTTAACGTTGCGGGTTGACCGTGTGGGAACACGTAGATGAAATGTTTTGAGCAGAAATTTGGATTTAATTTTACCATTCATGATTTTGTGCAAGAATTTCATGTCTGCTAATTCGCGACGAGTGTGTGGTGGTTGGATATTGAAGGCAGACATAATAACTGTTTTGTGAAGGTGCCTCAGAGAAGGTATTCTGTGGCGAGCAAGGGCGAGGAAAAAGTTGAGAACAGAATCAATCCGGGAAAGATTTGTTTTTGAAGCCATGGTCCAGATAGGAGAGGAGTATTCAAGAATGGGGGAGATAAGGTTAAAGTTTAGTTTTTCGTCGATGATAACTCCGAGATCTTCTTTATAAGAGGAAACTTTTTTGATGGGATTGTTTTCAAGATAGTAAGCAGAATCGAGTTTGTTCCTTCTAGGGAAATGGTGAGGCAGGAGCATTTCTTTGGATTCAATTGAAGTTTCCACTGGCGACACCACACAAGTAGTTCTGTAAGAGCTTGCTGTAAGATTAAAGCATCGTGTTCTGATGAGATTTCTGTGAAGAGTTTACAGTCATCGGCAAACAGAAGTATATTTATAGGGAGAGAGGACAGTCTCTCGGGGAGATCATCCATGTAAAGAAGAAACAAAAGTGGGCCTAAGACGCTCCCTTGGGGAACTCCATACAAAACAGGAAGAAAGCTGGAAGAGGTGCCAGGAAGGAAACACCCTGCTCTCGTGGACTAAAATAGTTTTGTAGGAAGGATAGAAATTTCCCATGGATGTTAAATCTGGATTGGAATTTATGAAGAAAGAGATTATGATTTATTTTATCGAAGGCTTTTGAAATGTCCAAATATATACCGTCAAGCTGGGAATTATTTGAGATAGACTGAGTAGCATGAGAAAGTAATACCGATAGATTGGTGAAGCAAGAGCTGCCTGGAAGGAAACCATGCTGAGCAGTATTTATAAGGGGAGATGTAAACTTTAGCAACCTGTCTTTAATTATTTTCTCACAGACAATGGAGAAAGGTGACAAAAGAGAGATCGGTCTATACGAATTTGTGGAATTTTTGTTTCCAGATTTGTAGATAGGTTCAATATTGGCACGTTTGAACAAGCCGGGAAACACACCTGTAGAAAAACATTTATTAAGTAAGAGGCACAGAGGGTGAGCCAAGGAGTCGGCAGTTTTACGAAGAAAAATTGTCGGAATTCCATCAGGGGCTAATGACCGGCGAAACGGCAAAGAGGAGAGGAGAGATTTTACTTCTTCAAGGGAGGTTTTAATCGAATAGAGAGTGTGTGAACTGACAGACTTGACTGTAGGAAGAAGTTCAGAAATTGTCTCTCAGGAGAAATTTTCATGAAAAAACACATTAAAAAGTTGCGCTCTTTCATCTCCTACAGCGATGGTAGAATTATGCACAATTTCCATCGGCACACGCGGGTTCTGCTTTCTTGAATTAACTAACGAAAATAACTTCTTTGGATCAGTCATACACTCTGATGTTAAGTTATTTACATAATCAATATACTTATTTTTGAATAGGTTTTTTGAGTGCTTCCGATTATCACAGAATGTTTTGTAAGTGTGTTCATTGGGGTACTGTTTCCACAAGCTCCAAGCCTGTTTCTTGTGTTACGTTTAGGCCGTTCGCCGGCTTAAACTCCTTGGCTGCAAGAGGATGTGTGTATGAAGAATGGAATAAATTACACTCATTGCTCCTTACCAATATTTAATACAATCGCAACAGTAGGGGGGGGGGGGAGAGAGATCACGCACGAGCCAGCAAGATATCTAAACACTGACAATGATAAAATCCAAAGTGTCACCACTGTACCTGATTTCCTTCGCGGTTCCTCGGCTGAGTCACGACGTGGCGCTCCATCGGTCCATCGAAGGTGTCCTCAGTGGGTTCGCCCAAACCTTTTAAATGGACCGACTTAACACTGTCACTCGCAACACATTTCGCGCTTCGCTCCCTCGATCAAGACTCCCCCGGCGACCTCTCGTCACCCGGGGACTGCTGGCGTTTTTGATTACACAGCATTTTATTTCCGGCTCGTGACATGCCACCTCCCCCTGAAAAGAAATGGGATTGGCCAGGGGACAATCACATTTCTTTATTGACAAAAAATATTAAGATATGATTAAATATGTACAACGACCAGTCCCTGAATAAATGATTACACCCCGTATATAACATGATTCGTCGTAGGGCAGTAGGCAAGTAGCCTATGTAGTGCACTGTAGAACGTAACAAATAATAATACACTAATTGAAGTGTAACACTTTTCTGTCATGTATTCCGAAGCGGATGGAACCAAAATTGGCAATTAAGGTAGTCTCAGCGGCATCTCATCGCACGACGTGCATGTACGTGACACTGTGAAAACACTTGAATAAATATATCACTGGTAACACTGATCCGAAGATAAGTTAGTAGGTCTCAAATGTTGAAAAGAATACACAAATAAGTTGATGGGAGACAAAATATGTTCGCAAGAAAAGTTCAGGAACAATATTAATTCGATGCGAAATCTGCTTGCCACTTATGGATGTCTTCTGGATGTACTCTGGAGAAATGACTTCATCTTATATCTATGACAAGGTACATTAGTGATGACACAGCAAATGATGATCACTATCAGTGTTTAGTATGTTATGAAATAAAATTTTGAGCGTGAACAGGAGCAATTGGTAAATTTAATCAGGGCGTAAATAATAAGATTAGATACACAGTACGCATTCGATTATAGCAAAACACAATGAAAAGTCTTCAGAATATGTAATAGCAGTTAATGTAAATATGTGTCATAAAAATGGCAGATGTAACAAGAAGAGATAGGGACTTGATTTGGTATTTCTGTCCAAAACGTGTGAGTTGTGTGTCGCATCAGTAAAAAAAAAATGTGTTTCTGTGTGAGAGTTTGGTCGGTTTTTAACGATGCAGCGCTCTCAGTTCGCTTCATTGATAGCTGGGACACATCTGCACGATAAAAATTTAGAAGTTAAAATGCTGACATACATTAATTAGATTGGTAATATTGCCGTTTATATGTAAGAATTTATATGAATTGAAAAAATATGAAGAGAAAAAGTGGATAAGACGTTGGCCCATGCATGCTCTGTAAAGGCATTTTGGCGTGTTGAAGGTAATTATGAATTATTGAAAAGTCACAGAATGAGAATTTTACAGCGAATGGTGCATAGCGTATTGTCTCCGCCAACAGTGAGAACACGTAAGCTCTCTTCCCATATGCAGTAGCTATATTCATCGCGTTCGGCCTAGCGAAATGCTAGCGAAGCAGAAGGTCGTGTTGCTACGGTATCGTCTTCAGAATTTCATCCTACTCTTTGTGATATCACATCGTAAAGTGACGTCACGGTGACAAAGGGTCGGCACAATTTTGTATGAGAAAGAAAAAAAAATGTTGCGGCGAGTGCCGTCGCGTGTACGAGATATATTTAATTTTCTTCTTTTTCTGCGAGTTATTGGTGCAGAAAAAAAATAGCAGAATTTATAAGAAGAAGCATAGTTTATACGCGTTATTCAGCGTGGTAAAATATATAGTTGAGAAGTTGTTACTATTTCTGTTCGAATTTTCTTCGCGGCGAGGAACTATGAAGGACGATGATGATCGTCTTCGTTAGGAAGAAGCTGTTTTATACTGTCAGTGTTTCAATGTTTCTTGCAGTGTTGTCAACTTCTGATATATAAAGTTCACTAGTTGTGAATTCTTCCAGATGAAGTCCCTCTGGAGTACGAGGGATATCCGCTTGCACTCCTGAATGTAACTTTAAGGCATTCACATTATCTTCCTCTGTACGTGGTCGATCGAGAGTTACCGTTTGTGGTGTGTAAAGTTTCATCCTGACCGATGCTGCCTTTTGTTCAAACCGTTTTCCTTGCTTGATCCCTTCAATTCTGTAATGGTTTTTGTCAAGTCGCTCGATTACTGTGAAGGGGCCTTCGTACTTGCCTGAAAACGCTTTGGACGTCTTTGATGAGCGTCGATCGTTCCACAAAAGTATTTGATCGCCAGATTTAAACGCTGCTTGAGAATAGTGAGGATCAAGCCGTGCCTTGTCCGTTCTGTGGCGTTTGAGGAGATTATCTTGTGCAAATCGACGCGAAAGCTTCATGTGTTCCAGCCGTTCATAATTGTTCACATGCTGCGGCGGGGTTTGAAAAATCGCATCCGGTAAGGTGCGGGGATGATAACCCATCAGTAAATAGGTAGGTGAGTACCGTGCAGATGAATGCGGCGTGTTGTTGATAGCTGAGACCGCTGTTGGTAAGAAATTGGACCAATTATTGTGTTTGGCATTGACATAAAATTTGATCATTCCTTCCAGCGTTTGTTGTGTTTTTTCAACTAAGCCAAGGCTCTGATGAAATCCTGGGCTGACAAAGCTTAGTTGAATTTGGAATTTGTTGGCCAATTCTTTGAATAAATCTGAAGTTTGACCTGGAAGTTGGTCCACTATGATTTGTTCTGGAAAGCCAAATGGTAATATGATTTTCGTGTACAAAAAATCCGCCAGAACTTCAGCAGTGAGAGAATGTGTCGGTGCGGCTACTACGTAACGCGTGGCTGCGTCAGTGCACGTGATCACGTAGCGATGTCCCTCTGGTCCTGATGTGACATATGGACCACATTGGTCCAAGGCGATAATTTGGAAAGGTGTCAGAGAAGTCCTTGTTTCTAGTTCAAAGTGCTTTGGTTGGCGGGACTGCTTAAGTCGTGCACACTGTTCACATTCTTTGCATTTCTTGTAGATGAAGGATTTCTGAGAAGGAAAATAATAACGGTCCTTCGCATAGGCATATGTTTTATAGTATCCAAAATGGTTGAGAGCGTGTGGAGAAGAGTGCACTTGTTCGAACCATATATCTTGTAATGCATGTGGGATGCAAGTCAGTAGCCTTTCTTGTTTGTCTCAACTTCGGGTCCTCCTGTAAATAATATCATCTAGGAGACGGAATTGCTGGCTGGTTCTGTCATATTTAGGGTCGGCTTCTTTACTTCCAATTAAATGTAGGTAAATATTTTTGAGAAAAGGGTCTTCTTGTTGTTCTTTGGCAAGGTCAAATTCACGTGTTCTCAAAACAGATACAATTTCATCTTCCAGGAGAGGAGAAAAAGCTTCATCTTGGCTCCTCGTGTTACGGCTAATGGCGTCCGAGGCACTGTTGTCTGTTCCCTTTAGATGTTGAATGACGAAATCGTAGTCGGACAGAAATTGTGAAAAACGCCAAAGGCGGCCTTTGAGGGTAGTTGATTGTCGTAAATTTTGAATACATTTGGAATCGGTGTGTAATATAAATCTTTTGAAAAGGATGTAGTGTCGGAATGCTTTTAAAGCAAAAATTATGCCAGAGAGTTCTAACATGTTTATATCTTGTTCTCTTTCCTTATCATTTAGTATCCTGCTTGCATATGCAATCGGCTTAACATTTCCTTGGGGGTCTTCGTGAGCGATGACAGCCCCTAGAGCTATTTTGCTACTGTCCGTGTATATGTGAATAGGAAGAGAGGGATCGTATCTGGCTAATACTGGGCTCGTGATTAGTGAATGCTTTAAAGCATTGAATGCCTCGTTTTGCGCTTCTGTCCATCGAAATTTTATCTCCTTCTTCAGCAGTTGTGTAAGAACTGATGCGTGTTTGGAAAAATGTGGAGAGTAACGACGGGAAAAATTTGCCAGGCCCAAAAATTGGCGTAAAGTCTTCTTGCTTGTTGGTGTCGGATACGACTTAATAGTTTCTAGCATCTTAGGTGAAATAGCGCATCCCTTTTCGGATAAATGATGTCCAAGATAGACAATATCATTGTACAGGAATTTAGCCTTTTTAGGAGCCAATTTTAATCCAGAGAGCCTAAGTCTTTCAAAAGTGTGACGCAATATCTTCAAGGAAGTGGGTACGTCGTCAGAGACTGCCAGGAGATCATCTGCATAGAAGAAAAAATGGCGGTTGTCAACGACGTTGAGGGCTAAATTCAGCGCTATCGCTAACGCTGTTCCCGACGTGACAAATCCTTGTGGGGCATAATTAAAAGCGTACGTCCCCATCTGCGGCACTTGAAAACTCACTTTTTCATGGCTACTTGGTGTGAGGCGTATCTGAAAATAAGCCGAGAGGATGTCCATAGATGAATAATATTTGGAACCTGCCGCCCTCTCTACGATGTCTATGAGATGAGGTGCCGGAAAACTTATCTTCTTGGCGACGGCGTTGATCCGACGAGCGTCGAAGCAGACGCGGTACGTGTTATTTGGTTTCTTCACAAGCAAAATAGGAGAATTCCATCGTGGCGCTAAAATAGGAGAAACGACACCCTGTTGTAGCAGTTTCTTGATTTCTTGTTGCATGATTGGAAGTGTATGGGGTGGTATCCTGTGGGGTCGAGTGTACACTGGAGGCGAATCTCCTGTATCGATATCCAGTTCATACAGGGTGCAACTTCCTATATCGTCATCTTTCCAACTAAAGACATCAGCGAACTCGTGTGTCAGTTCTAGTAGTTTATCTCGGTCTTCTTCACAGACGCTGGGGTTGATGTCGATCTTCGTTTTGTCGAAGTTATTCCGAGATTCAGAAATGCGCTTTTGGAGTTCTTCAGAATTTTCCTTCAAAAAATGTCGATGTGGCTTCCTATCGTCGCTGTTATTTTCCTTTAGTGGGTTCCAGATAGGTTCCGTCCTTGCCTCGGCAGGACCGTTTGTGTCTCCCGTTTCCTGCTGGCCAATTATTTCCAAGACAGCATCAGCTTTTCCTATCGTCGTGAATGTCGGAATGGTAACTGGATCATTGGAAAAATTTGTAATGAGGACGTGTGGTTCGTGTTCATGCATGAGGGAGGTAGGGATGCAAGTTCCTTTAGGAGATGAAAATCTGGGAATGGGGTTTAATATATGGCTACTATCGCTGGATGTGCAATTTAGAAGCTGTACTTTTACCACCGCTTGTTCTCTAGGGTTTAGTTTTACTTCCTCCTGTGTTGTGTAGGTGGGTTGGATACACTGTTCTAGATGTTCCCGGGCGATGCACCAATGTCACGAGCAGGAAATAAAATGCTGTGTAATCAAAAATGCCAGCAGTCCCCGGGTGACGAGAGGTCGCCGGGGGAGTCTTGATCGAGGGAGCGAAGCGCGAAGTGTGTTGCGAGTGACAGTGTTAAGTCGGTCCATTTAAAAGGTTTGGGCGAACCCACTGAGGACACCTTCGATGGACCGATGGAGCGCCACGTCGTGACTCAGCCGAGGAACCGCGAAGGAAATCAGGTACAATGATAAAATCCAAAGTGTCACCACTGTATAGAGAGTAGAATAGAGAGTGTGTGAACTGACAGACTTGACTGTAGGAAGAAGTTCAGAAATTGTCTCTCAGGAGAAATTTTCATGAAAAAACACATTAAAAAGTTGCGCTCTCTCATCTCCTATAGCGATGGTAGAATTATGCACAATTTCCATCGGCACACGCGAGTTCTGCTTTCTTGAATTAACTAACGAAAAGAACTTCTTTGGATCAGTCATACACTCTGATGTTAAGTTATTTACATAATCAACATACTTATTTTTGAATAGGTTTTTTGAGTGCTTCAGATTATCACAGAATGTTTTGTAAGTGTGTTCATTGGGGTACTGTTTCCACAAGCTCCAAGCCTGTTTCTTGTTTTTCAAAATATGAATTAGTTCGCTATCAAACCAAACCGGTACGTATTTCGCAGAGCGCGCTTTCTTGGTGGGAACAAAGTCACTTATTGCAGCATGCAGAACTTCCACAAACATCTCCACGGCGTCGTTGATCTCTTCCTGTTCCAGCAGAAACCAGGGGTAGGCATCTAGTGCTCTGCGAATTTCATTCCAGAGGGCTTTTCGCCACAGGCGGCGCGGTCCATTCTGGGGTTGGGGGTTCTTGATCTTCTCAGCGGACGGGAGGTGCACAGCGACTTCGAGAGAGGCATGGTCTGAGGGTAGCAAGTTCCTTTGTGGAGTTTTCTCCATTTCGCACAGTATTACCAGCACATAGTCCAAATTACTTTCACCTTGTGTTTTGTGCATGTTATGTTGCTTCAAACCAATGCCGTGTATGAAAGTGTCGATAAACCATTTGTCATTTGAGCAATTTGCACTTCCGGTGGTTCGAGTTTCCCAGTCAATTGAAAGATTGAAGTCGCCACACAATAGGACAATTCCACACTTCATGGCTGCCAACACCGAATCCCTGCAAGCTTCAAGGATATGCAGGGGACAGTTTTTGTGCGGGCGGTAGTAGGCACCAAGATGAAGTTTTTTACCTTTCAGAATATTAACTTCCACCCAAATTATTTCACAGGCTCGACTCAGATCACCAGGTAGTTTACAGTTCCATTTCGTGTTTAAACAAATCATGACACCACTATAGTACTTACTGATTTATCGTTTTTTCTCTTATTTTTCAAGTCCAATTTTTCAGACGTAGTTGACTCACTAGCTGCACTCTGGGAACGCACTACCAGAGAACGATATCAGCACGTCCAACACCAACGGCGTCCACCGAGGAACTGTCACCGACTGAGCCACCGCTGCCACTAAATAGATCTGAACTATATTTTATTATTTTCAGCAATCTTGGAAGGTTAGCAAGTGACTATGAAGTCGGCCCCTTTGTCCCAATTACCATACCTGAGCCTTGAGTGAACATAAATCAACGAAGAACAATTTGAGACATCGTAAATTTTATGTAACGTTATCTAATTCAAGCCAACATATTTTCTAGTTTTTGAAGTAGGTGTGTTGCCCATCCAATAATTTTTTCTATGCTTCTGATAAGAGTTTAATACTATTGTAAAATGTATTTATGTGTTTTCTTATGTACCTATTATACTATATATCATGATTATCACAATATTAAACAAATATTTCTCTATTGACTGGCAGATATGCGTTAGGAGCTTGACTGCGAGTAGTATTACACTGAGCGACCAATCAAAATGAGAGTTTAATGTAATGTTGATGACGATAGGTCAACTCAGCTCCATGGGCCTCCCCGATGGCGTAGTGGTAATGTTGTCATCTAGGTTCAAGTGGTCCCGTGTTTGATATCCTGTGGGGGAACAAGTGGTGATTGGGAACCCCCCCCCCACTTGAAACTAGACCCGATTAGCCTTCCTGTGAATAAAGTGGACTTAAAAACTTAAACTGAACTCGGCTTCAACTCCCTGTTCATATGCCACGTTAAAAAGGCACGCTAACATTCATCATGAAAGATAGTAACATAATTCACGAAAAGTAAGTTGATTTTGCAAATATTTTTGATGCAAAAATAAAGCACAATGTACATTTGCTGTTTTTCATTCTAGTTCATCTGCCAAAGATATTACGCTTCGAAATGGTGTTCAGCCGAAACATTATCAACCAGCTTCTGGTGACGTATTTCCCGAGTTCCCTGCTTGTGGTCATTTCTTGGTTCAGCTTTCTTGTGTCACCTGATGCCATTCCTGGAAGAATGGTTCTCCTTGTTACTAACCTGCTCTCTCTTATAACCATGTTTTTCACTGTCAGGTAAGTTATTTTAATTACGTATTTGCTTATGTAATGTTTTGCTTCCAAGGTTATTAACAATGCAAGGTACAACCTTTCTCCTCTCGACGAACACCGACCTCCGTGTAGGAATGTTTATCATAGCACACTACGACGCTAGAGGTTCACAGTTCAAGTCCCGACCTGCTCCTGGTTGATGTTTGTGAGTATCCTTTCATCAATTTCATCATATCATCGCTCATCCTCATCTTCTCGATTAGACAAACTTGACAGAATTGTGAACTAAAGTACCAAATTAATCAATTAATACTCCCGACGAGCCTTTTCGTTTCTGTATACATTCAATATATATCTCTTTCTACCTCTCTCTCTCCATTTCTCTCTTTTCCTTTCTTCGTCTCTCTCTATCTCCCTCTTTTCTCTCTATTTCAATCTCTCCCTCCAATTTCTTTCCCTTCCTTTGTCTCTCTATCTCTTTCTCCCTCTACGTCTTTCTCTTTTTGATATCCTTTCTCACCATCTCTCTCTTTTTGCCTTAAATTCGTCTCTCTCTCTTTCTTTCTCTGACTTTCTCTCCATTTCTCCCTTTTCATTTCTGAATTTCCCTTCCTTTTTCTCTCTCTCCTTCCATTTCCCTGTTTCCTTTTCTTAGTCTCTTTTTCTCTACATCTTTCTCTCTATTTCTCTCCTTCCCTTAATTCTCTCTCTCTCTCTCTGTCTCACTCTATTTCCGCTTTTTTCTCTCCTCTTCAAACCCATTCTCACTTCCTCCACTTTCTCTATTCGTTACTCTGTCCCTGGAATCTGATCTTTAGTCCCATTTCTTTATTTCTCACTCTTTCTCTCTCTATTCTAATACCCTATTCTCTCCCTTCCTCCTCTCTCTCTCTCTCGTTGTGTCAACCTCTCTGTGTTTATCTAGTTTCTCTTTTATTTCTCCTCTCTGTCCCTCTAATCTCTTCTCTCCCCCTTCTCTCTGTGCGGTGTTTGGAAGTAACTAGTTACAAGTAACTCAGTTACAAGTAACAGTTACTTATTTTGACAAAATGTAACTTAACTAGTTACTTTTAAACGTGAGTAATGGTAACTGTAACTGAGTTACTTTTTACTATAAAAGTAACGTTTTAACAGTTACTTCCACAGTTACTTTGCGACACTTAAATTGCTATGTAAGTGTCATAAATTATTGGCGATTTAGGACTCGAAGTAAGCTGGAATTTAGTTTGTGTTGTGATATAAAAACCAATCTTTGATACATTAATTCTTGCAAACAATAGATGAAGATGAAAAGAGAAAGTAGTTGTAGTAAATTTGTCTCCTGGCAGTGGTCAGTCTGTAGGCTCCAGTCAGGTGCCAGGAATTTCAAGGTTTATCGTATGTTTCATCTCTCGTTTGGTAGACCTGAATTCGAAAGCGATATACACATCTCGGGAGAAGGGTGGATTTCCCAGAAGCGGGAAGATAAGCTTCTAAGAGGAGAGAATTCCTTCCTATTGCTGACAGTTTGCCATTGTCAGTTGTGTGTTGTGAAGTGTCTCTTGTTTCTGTAGTTTGTTCCTCAGTGACCTTATAACTTCCCCATTCTATAAGTAGTCTATGGGCCAAGGGGTCAAAATCGAGAATTATGTATAATTTGGGGGTACTAATTTCCCTTTATATCACAGTTACATGGTTATGAATTAATGCTAAAAAACCATGACTGCAGATTTATGTTTTGCTGTTGACACATGCTGAGATATAAAGTATTTTTTCTCATTGTTGAATGTTTTTTCACATATCTTGCAGAGAAGAATAGTACCATCTGTCAAAAATGTGCTTTCACCAAATTCATGCACGTAACCATGTAACTTACCACTTAATAGCACACTAAATTTAGGCATGATGACAACTACACGATCCTTTCCTTCCAAAGTGCAGAACTAAACTAAAGATAGAGAACTTGATTTTGGAATCCATGCAAAGGCCCTTGGGCATTAGGTCTGTTTCTTGTCAATAACCTCCTGACACGGACACTGGACGTGATGACGTAATTGTGCAGGTGTTCTACAACAGGTTTTCAGCAGTCAATCATTCACAAGGACATGTTAACGGAAAGGCAATATCTTAACTCAGCATGAAATACTATTTTTTTAAAAAACACACTTCTCTCCTTCAGCAATGTTGAAACATACGTGAGTTCAATATTACTTAAATAAGGCGAAAATTAGTCACATAATAAACGGAAGAAAAATAAATGCCAACAACGTTTTTTGGGAGAAAAATAATTTATTTACACATTTTTTTTAAAAAAATGTTCAAATTTCATTCAAAAAGGAAAAAAAGGCATTATAATTAAAAATAGGCAGTGGGGTCCCAAATAGGCAAAATAGGCAAAATGAAAAGGCTTCTAAAACATTCGAAACAACATAAAAAACGTATATCCGGAAAAATTTTATCAATATATGCAGTAGATAAAAAGAGGCATTTTGCCAAACTTCCGGGGTCTAGACTAATATCTCTCTCTCGTTCTACACAGTTTCTAGAACCCCCGTCCCCACACTCCAATGGACATTCCTTAAGAACAACAATAATAATAAATACAAATATTTAAGAGTAGTGTAAAAGTATATAGGACTGGGACGAGAAAGTATGAGCCCCCCTCAGGCAGATTTGGCTACACTTAAAACTAGCTCAACATGCCCATATGAGCTTTTTGCTCAAGTGTGGCACCCTGTCTAATCCAAGATTTTTGTAAAAATGCCTTCGGGAATTTCCCGTGAAAGTATGACCCCCCTCAGATTGATTTGGCTACACTTACAAAAGCTGCATCTGCCAGATTTTTGTCCATAAGCTTGTTAAAAATAAGCCCCTCTTGATATTGTTTTTTGCTACACTTAAAACTAAGCCAAAAAGCCACCCACACCCACCCACACCCACACATATTTACTTCTGGTTTAAGTTCAATTGAACACCAGCCTCAACTTGCATATCTAGTACTAAGACAATGTAATATGCAGAGACCCTCTAGAATTGCTCTGTGACTCTCTCATTTCTTACATCATAAATATATGATTTTTCACCTATAAGAATAACACTACATATGGTGTCATCAGGAAGTGTATCGTGGAATTCACAGATAATTTTAATGTTTGTCCTGTCATTAACCACAACTTGTTTCCTTTTTGAAGTGTTGATGACAAACATGGGTCTCTGTGCTTTAAATTCATCTGGTGTGTAATACATGTCAGTATTGCCAGTAGTGACCCTTTTGTATGCTGTAAATGCTTCATATAATTTAAGAAAATCATCCTTGGACATGTCTAAATTATAATTTTCTCTAGGGAACACCTCATTTCTGCCATTTTTAAGATATATGTTTTTGATGTTGCAGCTATCAAACTTACTTGAATTTTTTTCCTGGTTTTTGTGTCTTCCAGTCTGAAACAGTACCACCACAAAATCTGGCATGTCATATTGTATACTGGAGAATTAATTTGTAGCATCAAACTCATAATAGCTACCAGTGGCAGGCTTCTGTACACATTGATATGTAAAAAATTGTAAAGGTACCTGTGTATTTTTTATTATATCTGCTTTGTATTAAAGAGCATAACTGGCTTCATATTCAACAACCGGGATTCTTAGCTCCATAGTCTGAATAATGCATTTGCCTTCATCAGGTAGGGTATTAGGCAGAGCTGCCCCGGTAGAGTTTATTATACTGTACCTCATCAAAGCATTATTATCATTGGCAGCTCTTCTAAATGTAATTCTTAAACCACCCTTCCACATAATATCTTTGTAATCTGAGAAGAATCCTGGCAACAGGCGCATGGGGAACAGCACTGTGTGGCTTTTAGATATTATTTTATCACCAGCCTCAAATCCACCTATTTTGTAGTAAGAAGCATCGGTTTTGGATAATTTTAGTGTGGCCAAAGCTGTAGAGGTAATGCCAGGGTAATCCACTCTGTTTATAAGAACACCATGTTTTCTGATCTCAATTTCAGAGAACAGATGTGGCACAAAATTGTCTACCAATCTTATATTTGAATTTGCCGGATAATCTGTACCATCGCGCTTTACAACATCAAATTTGATGTATAGATCTGCTCTGTGGGGGTGTATAAAGCCATCCCCTACATCAAGATCAACCTCAATCTCTGTGTTGGGTTGATTTAAATTTGCAAAGGTCCTCCTGTTTGGGGGGAATAATTGTAGCTCATAACTCTCAATATTTTCCATTTTATTTATTTATTTATTTATTTATTTAAAAACTGTTCAAAATTATTAATGCAGAGCTGGGTGATACAATTGTTGTGCATGGCGAGTTGATAGGACCTCAAGTCCAGAACAACATATCTTACATACCAGAGGGATCAGAGGTCTATGTCTATGACATCTACAATCTAACAACAAGATTGTTCTTAAGATCATACATGAGAACCCTCGATATATTAAGTGAGGCTGGGTTCAAGAATACAATCAAGGGTAGAATAGTGCATTTAGATGATAACTTCTGGGAAGGTATAGAATCTGAGAAATCAATTCTTTTTCCACACCTGGATCATATAAAAGGATTTGTGTTCTATCACAACACAGCCCAGCCTGTTGTCTCAAATTACAAATTCCGGCAGAACATATTCAAGTACAAGACCCAGTGGTACAAGAACATGACCCTGCCCGGTAAACATATGTCGGTAATCAAAGAGCATTGCAGCAGGTTTTTTTGGAAAATTTGACATATTACATTACCTGAAATATGCAGACAAAGATATAAAGGATAAATTTGTGGATGATATATTGTTAACATCCCTAAGAGATTACATGTGTGAGTACAGCATAGATGCAAGCCATGTTGCAGCTATGAATAGTTACATGAATGAATTTTTTAAACTGCTTGCCGATAAGAAGTGGCTTGTTGAAAATAAAAAGAAGAAATTCCTAAAGTACTGGACTATTTTACAGGTAGATAATCCACACATGTCTTAAAATTAGAATATTCAATCATCACAGATTTACCTACATATTGTTATTATCCTATACAAAACAAGTAACAATGACAACAAAACAGCATCATGTCTATTACCCAGACATATTGAATCGTGAAAAATATGCACACCCTATAAATCCTGAAGATGAGTGGGTCATCACGGAGAAGCTGGATGGGTCTCATGTATCTCTTGTGTATCAAGAAGGAAAAACTGTTGTACTCTGCAGCAGGAACATATACAATGTCAAAAACAATTTCTGCAATATAGAAAATTACACAACATGTATGAATGTGCTGTTTAACCTTATAAGTGCCGAATCAAGTGACACAATTGTTGTACATGGAGTGGCGATAGGTCCCAAAATCAAGAACAAGATATCTTACAATTCTAATAGAGTGCAGGTTTATGTCTATGACATCTACAATGCAACAACAGGATTGTTCTTGAGGCCCTACATGAGAACCCTAGACATATTAATTGATGCTGGGTTCAAGAATACAATCAAAGGCAGAGTTGTGTATTTAGATGATAATTTCTGGACAGAGATAGAATCTGAAAAATCAATTCTGTTCCCGCATTTAGACCATATAAAGGGATTTGTGTTCTATCACAACACAGCACAGCCTGTTGTTGATAATCACATGTTCAAGCAGAACATATTCAAGTACAAAACTGAATGGTACAAAAACCTGACACTTCCCGGAAAACCTATATCAGTAATCAAAAATCATTGTAGAAGATTTTTTGGAAAATATAATATGTATTTGTTAAGGGAGGCAGATTTAGATGTACAGGAGCAATTTATTAAAAAAATATTGCTCAAATGCATAATGTCCTACATGGATGAATACAGCATAGATGCAAGCAATGTTACAGCTTTGAACAATTACATGAAAATATTCTTCAAGTTTCCCACTTGGCATATTAAGAATAGAGATAGGGAAATGTTCAAGAAATGGGTTTTATTTAAGGTACAACATTTAGATCTGTAACATTTTAATTCTGTAATAATACATACATATATGTACAAGTATTGTTTCTATAGGTACAATGGCCGGGAAAACAACAAAATTAAATAATGTCTATTACCCAGACATAATAAATTTTGAAGTGTATACAGCCCCTATAGATTTTGAAGATGAGTGGGTTATGACAGACAAGCTAGATGGGCCCCATGTGGGTCTTGTGTATCGGGATGGAGAGGCTGTTGTGCTTTGCAGCAGGAACACATACAATGTTCAAAACAATTTCTGCGGTCTAGAAAATTATACAACAACCATGCAGTTTACAATGCATGTTCTGTCCAAAATTATCAATGCCAGATCAAGTGATACAATTGTTGTTCATGGTGTGGCCATAGGACCCAAAATCCAGAACAACATATCCTACATATCTGAAGGTCCACACGTTTATGTCTATGACATCTACAATGCAACAACAGGATTGTTCTTGAGATCATACATGAGAACCCTTGATCTATCGAGGAGAGCAGGTTTTGACAACACAGTCAAGGGCAGAATTGTGCATTTATGTGATGATGATAATTTTTGTGCAAACATGGAATCTGAAAAATCAATTCTCTTTCCGCACCTGGATCATATAGAGAGATTTGTGTTCCATCACAACATGTCCCAGCCTGTTGTTGATAATTACACGTTCAAGCAGAACATATTCAAGTACAAAACTAAGTGGTATAGAAACCTGACACTTCCCGGAGAACATATGTCTGTAATTATGGAGCACTGCCATAAGTTTTTTCAACATATGACATATTGCAGTACTTGAAACGTGCAGACAAAGATCTACAGAAATACTTCACAGACACTATATTATTAAGATCCTTAAGGGACTACATGTGTAAATACAACATAGATTCAAGCCAAGTTGCAGCAATGAAGAATTACATGAATGCATTTTTTAATTTGCTTGCCGAGAAGAAGTGGATTGTCATTAATAAATACAAGAAATTTATAAAGAACTGGACTATTGATCAGGTAGATAATCCATATAATCAATAGTATTGCATTATTGTGTGCAATCCCCAAGCACTGACATGAATTGCAAATCCCACATCTCACAGTTTTACCTACCTGCTTTACAAAGCAGGTGCTGTGACCCCTGCGGTGATAAATAGCTGCAACATAATTTATTAGATTGTTGCCTTTTTATTGTGTCAACAATGGAAACAACAAAATTGAATCATGTGTATTACCCAGACATGGTGAACCGTGAGAAATATGCACACGATATAGATCCCAAAGATGAGTGGGTAATCACAGACAAGCTTGATGGATCTCACATAAGCCTTGTGTACCGTGAAGGCTCACCCACTGTACTCTGCAGCAGGAATACATATAATGTGCAGAGCAATTTTTGTGACCTGGAAGGGTATGCACAGAGCATGCACCCTGTTATGCAGAAACTGTTTGAACTTGTTGATGGTGATTTGGATGATACAATTGTTGTGCATGGTGAGGTGATAGGACTCAAAATCCAGAACAACATATCTTACATACCTGATGGGTCACAGGTTTATGACTATGACATCTACAATGTAACAACAGGTTTGTTTCTGAGGCCCTACATGAAAATTCTAGACATATTGAGGGAGGCAGGGTTAAAGAATGTAATCAAGGGTAGAATTGTGCATTTAACTCCTGACTTTTGGGCAAACATAGAATCTGAAAAATCAATTCTGTTCCCGCACATGGATCAGAAGGAGGGATTTGTGTTCTATCATAATATGGATTCTCCTGTTGCTTCAAACTGCAAATTCCAGGAGAACATATTCAAGTACAAAACACAGTGGTACAAGAAGAGAACCCTGTCCGGTACACCCGCAGCAGTGACCAAGGAGCATTGCAGCAGGTTTCTGGGAAAATATGACATAATACAGGATCTGAAGGATGTGGATGAGGTTATAAGAAATAAGTTTGTGGAAGATCTTGTGCTAAAATCTCTAAAGGATTACATGGATGAGTGCGGCATAGATTCAAGCCAGGTTGCAGCTTTGAACAATGTATTCATATAATTGAACAGGAGAATTGATAATTTTGGACAGAACATGCATTATAAACTGCATGCTTGTTATATAATTTTCTAGACCGCAGAAATTGTTTTGAACATTGTATGTGTTCCTGCTGCAAAGCACAACAGCCTCTCCATCCCGATACACAAGACCCACATGGGGCCCATCTAGCTTGTCTGTCATAACCCACTCATCTTCAAAATCTATAGGGGCTGTATACTAGGGTGATGACTTTTTTACAACCTCATTTCCCTGTATCATAATTTGATGAGCTTTCATTAAAGATTACATAAAATCTTACTTTCAAGGTGATTAGATAAAAAAAACCTCACGCACAAAATTATTTAAAACATTTTATTTATCAGTTTTTTTGCCCATTTTTTGAAGTCACTCTAAGCAGATATAAAATTGAACACAAACTTTAGAGTCACATATATACAACATTATATAGGGTCATCAAACACACAAGGAAGTCAATCATTCACGATAATGTCATTGGACAGGATGAATCTCAGTGGGAGGTTGTCCTTGTTGCGGCAGGAGTCGTGCAAGTCTTGCATAACTTTGATCGCATGCTCACAGCACTGGTTGCTTTGGGCAATGTTGATTGGAGATTCATCTGTTTTCCAGTGGGTTTTCAAGCATTTGAGACCTGTTGGGTAGTCATTCAGAACTGCAGATAGTTCATCAAAATCTTCAGCGCTGAACAATTGACTGCTGAACCAATGGTCAGCCCATGAGTAGGAAATGAATGAACAAATTTGACGCAGCCTGTTCCGGGTTTCAGGCATCAGAAGTTTCAAGAAGGGCTAGAATGGCACGAGAGTTCCATCGTGCATTGCTGATGTTTGGGATCTGTTGAAACTTCATGAAGGGGATCTCATTCCTGTCAGTGAAATGACGGAAGACACGAGTGAGGTAGTAGAGAAACTTCATGTCGTCTCTCCAGCTGCCTGTTTCCTTTATCTCAGTTTTACCGTTGCTGAAGGCTGGTTTCAATTTATCATAATTGCTCATCAAATCCTGCACAAAGAAGTACTCGATGTTTGGTGATTTAGTCGAACCATGGAGCTTATAGTCCATGACAACACGAAGAACGCGATCCAGCACATGGTGCTGGCAACTGATGAACTTGGGTTTGGGGTGACCTTTCTCTTCGAACATTTGCTGCAGATGAACAACAACGCCCGTCTTCTTGCCGGTATTCACGCTTGTTGTGTCAGAAACAATCATCACACTTGATCCCCACAGGTTGAACTCCTCTAACACATCCTGGAGTCCTTCTGCGATTGTTTGAGCTTTCCCATCTTTCAATTTGAGTACAGACAACTTAATTTCTTTTGCTTCATTCTTGAGGACCACGGCCTGATATTCAAAGCCATCAATGTGTTTGCCGTCAAGGTGTATGCTCCACTTCTCCAGATGAAGCGTGCTCACCAAGTGCTTCTTCATCTGAGCAGCTCTCGTGTAGATAGCCTTGTGGATTGCTGACTGACATGGTGTTGGGATTTCAATGCCCTCACCAGAAAGCTGGTGGCACACCTTTGCTGCTCCGTGGGACGACAGCTTTGAGCTTGTAACAAGGAGTCTAGCAATGCCTGTTGGGTTATGCTTCCTTGTGCTCGTTGATGCTTCATTCTCATCCTCCCAAGGACTGTCCTTGCTGTTGTCGGATGAGTCCGTGTAACTGACGGAACAATCAGGTGACGCTGAGCTGGTAAGTGTTGACACAGTCGCTTCCATTGCCTTCTTTCGTTTGGATGGGTGGATGGTCTTTGCACTAGCATGTTTGCAACTGGAATAACCAACCTGGCACTTGCTCTCAATTTGCAGTTTGTAGAGGTTTTCTCATCCTCTTTGCACATCCATTCGCCTTTCACCTTGGTCACGTCAAACAGTTCATTCAATGAATCAAAGTTTTGTTTCTTTCTACATCGCTCATAGTCTTTCAGAAGGTTTGCTAGTTTTGCACAAATGGCTTGATCAGATACATGTGGGAAGTTCAATGTTTTGCTCCATAGGGCTTTAAAATCCACAGCAATTAGACTGATCCTCTCTCTCCATTCTTTGGCAGTGGATTCAAGAAATTTGAAGCATCCAAGGACGTGGCTTTTCAGGGGCATGCGACTCCGTTCACTCAAGGGTGCTTCATAAATTGCCACTTTGCATCTTCTTGATGTCGCTTGAAACTGGACTAAGTTCTTTGTCCAGGTTTCCTTGTTCTTCTCCGTGTTAGAAGAGGTCTTCTTGAACGACATGTTGTCTTCTGCTCAGCAACAGAAATAGAAAAGGCCTTAACGTAAATATTAAATAAGTAACAAATTAAAGAAACTGTTATTGAGTTTCCATATATTTTATTTAAAAACAAGCAAAAAACAATTATAGAAAATAAAAAAAGACACACTAATAATATATTAGATGCTCAATTATAATTAGCGAGAGAGTTCAATGTAGCTCACCAAATAATACAAGGATTTCTTTATAATATACTCTGCATAATGCGAAATTGCGCATTGCGCAATAGTTATAAGGCAATAATAATGTTGACACCAAATTAATCTAATCAAAACTCAACTACCCGCTTTGAACACTTTGTTTTATATAGAAGTTTATACCACACTGCGAAACAGCTGAAGAAAATTTTAGTACTATACAGAAGCTTCCCATGTAATTACGTCACCGTGACGTCACAATCCGGCCAGACGGCGCACAGCGTTCTATGATTTTCTGGAATATTCCATACAATTCTCTGGTGCATAAATTATTACACAACTCTGTTTGCTGAATTATATTATATATAAATATTGATAATACAATTTTATGAAATGGTAAAATGGCATACATAAAATTTAAAAATGGTTTGTGCGTGACCTTTTTCAATATTTCAGTGGAATATACCTCATTTTAGTCAATAATAGGGAAAAGTTCATCCATTTGTGCTACAGGAAATATTTTTTGAGAAAAAAATGTCAAAGTCATCACCCTACTGTATACACTTCAAAATTTATTATGTCTGGGTAATAGACATTATTTAATTTTGTTGTTTTCCCGGCCATTGTACCTATAGAAACAATACTTGTACATGTATGTATGTATTATTACAGAATTAAAATGTTACAGATCTAAATGTTGTACCTTAAATAAAACCCATTTCTTGAACATTTCCCTATCTCTATTCTTAATATGCCAAGTGGGAAACTTAAAGAATATTTTCATGTAATTGTTCAAAGCTGTAACATTGCTTGCATCTATGCTGTATTCATCCATGTAGGACATTATGCATTTGAGCAATATTTTTTTAATAAATTGCTCCTGTACATCTAAATCTGCCTCCCTTAACAAATACATATTATATTTTCCAAAAAATCTTCTACAATGATTTTTGATTACTGATATAGGTTTTCCGGGAAGTGTCAGGTTTTTGTACCATTCAGTTTTGTACTTGAATATGTTCTGCTTGAACATGTGATTATCAACAACAGGCTGTGCTGTGTTGTGATAGAACACAAATCCCTTTATATGGTCTAAATGCGGGAACAGAATTGATTTTTCAGATTCTATCTCTGTCCAGAAATTATCATCTAAATACACAACTCTGCCTTTGATTGTATTCTTGAACCCAGCATCAATTAATATGTCTAGGGTTCTCATGTAGGGCCTCAAGAACAATCCTGTTGTTGCATTGTAGATGTCATAGACATAAACCTGCACTCTATTAGAATTGTAAGATATCTTGTTCTTGATTTTGGGACCTATCGCCACTCCATGTACAACAATTGTGTCACTTGATTCGGCACTTATAAGGCTAAACAGCACATTCATACATGTTGTGTAATTTTCTATATTGCAGAAATTGTTTTTGACATTGTATATGTTCCTGCTGCAGAGTACAACAGTTTTTCCTTCTTGATACACAAGAGATACATGAGACCCATCCAGCTTCTCCGTGATGACCCACTCATCTTCAGGATTTATAGGGTGTGCATATTTTTCACGATTCAATATGTCTGGGTAATAGACATGATGCTGTTTTGTTGTCATTGTTACTTGTTTTGTATAGGATAATAACAATATGTAGGTAAATCTGTGATGATTGAATATTCTAATTTTAAGACATGTGTGGATTATCTACCTGTAAAATAGTCCAGTACTTTAGGAATTTCTTCTTTTTATTTTCAACAAGCCACTTCTTATCGGCAAGCAGTTTAAAAAATTCATTCATGTAACTATTCATAGCTGCAACATGGCTTGCATCTATGCTGTACTCACACATGTAATCTCTTAGGGATGTTAACAATATATCATCCACAAATTTATCCTTTATATCTTTGTCTGCATATTTCAGGTAATGTAATATGTCAAATTTTCCAAAAAAACCTGCTGCAAAGCTCTTTGATTACCGACATATGTTTACCGGGCAGGGTCATGTTCTTGTACCACTGGGTCTTGTACTTGAATATGTTCTGCCGGAATTTGTAATTTGAGACAACAGGCTGGGCTGTGTTGTGATAGAACACAAATCCTTTTATATGATCCAGGTGTGGAAAAAGAATTGATTTCTCAGATTCTATACCTTCCCAGAAGTTATCATCTAAATGCACTATTCTACCCTTGATTGTATTCTTGAACCCAGCCTCACTTAATATATCGAGGGTTCTCATGTATGATCTTAAGAACAATCTTGTTGTTAGATTGTAGATGTCATAGACATAGACCTCTGATCCCTCTGGTATGTAAGATATGTTGTTCTGGACTTGAGGTCCTATCAACTCGCCATGCACAACAATTGTATCACCCAGCTCTGCATTAATAATTTTGAACAGTTTTTAAATAAATAAATAAATAAATAAATAAAATGGAAAATATTGAGAGTTATGAGCTACAATTATTCCCCCCAAACAGGAGGACCTTTGCAAATTTAAATCAACCCAACACAGAGATTGAGGTTGATCTTGATGTAGGGGATGGCTTTATACACCCTCACAGAGCAGATCTATACATCAAATTTGATGTTGTAAAGCGCGATGGTACAGATTATCCGGCAAATTCAAATATAAGATTGGTAGACAATTTTGTGCCACATCTGTTCTCTGAAATTGAGATCAGAAAACATGGTGTTCTTATAAACAGAGTGGATTACCCTGGCATTACCTCTACAGCTTTGGCCACACTAAAATTATCCAAAACCGATGCTTCTTACTACAAAATAGGTGGATTTGAGGCTGGTGATAAAATAATATCTAAAAGCCACACAGTGCTGTTCCCCATGCGCCTGTTGCCAGGATTCTTCTCAGATTACAAAGATATTATGTGGAAGGGTGGTTTAAGAATTACATTTAGAAGAGCTGCCAATGATAATAATGCTTTGATGAGGTACAGTATAATAAACTCTACCGGGGCAGCTCTGCCTAATACCCTACCTGATGAAGGCAAATGCATTATTCAGACTATGGAGCTAAGAATCCCGGTTGTTGAATATGAAGCCAGTTATGCTCTTAAATACAAAGCAGATATAATAAAAAATACACAGGTACCTTTACAATTTTTTACATATCAATGTGTACAGAAGCCTGCCACTGGTAGCTATTATGAGTTTGATGCTACAAATTAATTCTCCAGTATACAATATGACATGCCAGATTTTGTGGTGGTACTGTTTCAGACTGGAAGACACAAAAACCAGGAAAAAAATTCAAGTAAGTTTGATAGCTGCAACATCAAAAACATATATCTTAAAAATGGCAGAAATGAGGTGTTCCCTAGAGAAAATTATAATTTAGACATGTCCAAGGATGATTTTCTTAAATTATATGAAGCATTTACAGCATACAAAAGGGTCACTACTGGCAATACTGACATGTATTACACACCAGATGAATTTAAAGCACAGAGACCCATGTTTGTCATCAACACTTCAAAAAGGAAACAAGTTGTGGTTAATGACAGGACAAACATTAAAATTATCTGTGAATTCCACGATACACTTCCTGATGACACCATATGTAGTGTTATTCTTATAGGTGAAAAATCATATATTTATGATGTAAGAAATGAGAGAGTCACAGAGCAATTCTAGAGGGTCTCTGCATATTACATTGTCTTAGTACTAGATATGCAAGTTGAGGCTGGTGTTCAATTGAACTTAAACCAGAAGTAAATATGTGTGGGTGTGGGTGGGTGTGGGTGGCTTTTTGGCTTAGTTTTAAGTGTAGCAAAAAACAATATCAAGAGGGGCTTATTTTTAACAAGCTTATGGACAAAAATCTGGCAGATGCAGCTTTTGTAAGTGTAGCCAAATCAATCTGAGGGGGGTCATACTTTCACGGGAAATTCCCGAAGGCATTTTTACAAAAATCTTGGATTAGACAGGGTGCCACACTTGAGCAAAAAGCTCATATGGGCATGTTGAGCTAGTTTTAAGTGTAGCCAAATCTGCCTGAGGGGGGCTCATACTTTCTCGTCCCAGTCCTATATACTTTTACACTACTTTGAAGTCGCAGTAACTCAGGTCAACCTCCGTGGATGAGTGGTTAGCACAACGCACTATACGTTAGGAGTCCCGGGTTCTAGTTCGTTTCGGACATGGATGTTTGTGTTTGTTCCAATCAGAAAACAGAAAATTGACATACGTGAAAATTGAGAAAATGTGAATAACGGAGGATACTACCGCATAGGGATATTCCTTAAAGGAAAAAGTCGTTAAGTTGCCTGACTACCATTCGATAGACCCCGGGTTCGATCCTCGGTAGGGGAGAACAGAGATTTTTTCCACCTGTTGAAGCGGCTCCAGCACCCACCCAGTGTCGTATAAAACTCTAGGGGGTAAAGGATGCCAGGGACGTGGTGCTGATCACATCACCCCCACCTTCGGCCATGATCAAGAAAGTATGGGGCTCTAACTCCACCCCCCTATACGCCTTCATGGCGTCGCGCGAAGAGCACTTTATTTTGTAATAAATATAAATATACGAAGACTTATATTATGTACCAGTAACGTAAGTAAAAGACATGTTAGTCTTCACAAAATATGTTATTACAATTAATGATCGATTTGTGTAATTTGGTTGCAAGAAAATTTTCAGCACAAAGTAACTGTAAAAGTTACTAACAGTTACTTTTAAAGTACAGGTAACTGTAACTGAGTTACTTTTTAAAACGAGTAACTGTAACTGGTACTCTTTTTAAGCAAGTAACTGTAAATAGTTACCTTTTTAAAAGTAACTTTCCGAGCACTGTCTCTGTGTTCCTTGCATTAGTGGCTAGTGGCGTATGAAAAGAAAAAGAAACTAAACCAAATATTGGAGAGTATGTTTTAATGTTTCATTTCTGTTGCAGACAAGATACACCTGCGTCTGTGACTGTGAAGCCGGTGGAAGTGTGGATCCTCGCCTGCATTACATTCGTTGGTTCTGCCTTCATGGAGTATGCCATTGTTTTATTCAGGCTTCGGAAGTCTACAGAATGCGAAGGTCACCATCAAGTTCACCCTGAGGAAGAATACACGAAAATTTTCCTCGGGCCAGTTTATAGAAGACGCGTGAAATTTGTGACGTCATCGATTCAGGTTTGCACCATTTTCATAAATGCTGTTAATTGTAATTTTATATATGTGGCGTCGTCATTTTGTAGCTGCGATTACGCTCAGCAGTCTGCAGCTGTGCTTTTCACCACAGTGATAATTTTTATCTCCTCAATATGTGTTGTTATGGTTTTGATTCGTATATTTGGTTTATTTTTTTTCCACTTTTGGCAAATCGCGAAAAGGAAAATGAGTTATGATGTAATGAAATTGATGAAAGAACACCCACACGCAACACCCATGCCCAGGCAACATGAACATACACACACACACACAAAGAGACACAAACAATCCAAGAAATATAAATTCTTCATTATGTATAGTTATTTGTACTTAGATACTACTTTACTATTGCTCTTGCTACGAAAACAGTTCAGTCAAGGTCAGAGCTTCCCCTTGGCTCATCAACGCTCCTGGCTCTCCAGGGTTGCCACACGTCTTCTGAGTTGCTCAGTCGACACTTCGCGCGTCGTACGCGTGCGGTTGATTTCGTCGGTTTAAATTGTAGCTTATTGGCTACAATGTAGTTGAGCGGCGTGACCCTGACTGGACTCCTTTCGTGACTTTAGCTTTAACTGATGCAAAGACAACAGAGATAGGTTACATTGTACTCAAAGAATGCAAAGAAATTTGAAATTCAACTCAGCATTTTATCACGTTAATTTCTCCTTGCCAAGTCTTTAAGTTAGAACCAGTGGCGACGATTAGTGGGGTCGTGGGGGACATTTTCCCCATTCAGCCACATTTTGACCAAGACCATGTCATCTTAATTCTAAGACTTGTCTACTAACTAAGATTCAGTTGTTAGCATATGCAGATGATGTAGACTTATTAGGGGATGATATAAATACAATTAAGAATAATGCTAAAATATTTTTCAAAACTGCTAAAGAGATAGGTTTGGAAGTTAACAAGGAGAAAACTAAATATATGCTTACAGGCCGAAACCAAGTGTTAGGTAATAATCAAAATCTAATTATTGATAACAACTCGTTTGAACCAGTTTCCAAATTCAAATACTTAGGATTAATATTCGTATCAATCCCTAAGATTGTATGTTTATTTTTAAGTCTCTCTGAACGCTTCATGTTGACCAGGGCATTCACTTGTTTTCTCAGCTGTCTCAAGCCTCTTAGGCATGTTTACAATGCATTGTGTTGTGCCATGCAAACCTCCTGAGTATTCAGGAAGCAGGTAATACTTCTGGGTTTGGTGTCAGCGGTTTGCATGGTAGCAATTATAATAAACACGATTCGGCGATTCGGCATCGAGGAAGAGCTCGATGGCCAGGGAATATAGAGGTGAGACAAGCTGGGAAGTGACTGGACTTTGGGAATTGAGTTGGTAGAGAGAGGAGGTCAGCAAGACAGGAGGACGATAGTGGAAGCACGCTTTGGTCAACAAGTTAGAAGCATACAGAGGACTTCGCTATTTTCATTCAGCTCAGAGATTTCAGTTAGACAGGTAATTATCCTACACCCAGCCATGATACAGGTTCAACGGTTCACAAAATCCAACGAGTTGCCATTGTCTTTTCAGTAGTTTAATTCCTTTTGTGTAATTTGTACCTTTCGCATGCCAAGCAATAACTCGTCATGTCAATGACGAGTGGTCTCATCAAGAGGATGAATGATGAGTAGTTTACATCACCCCATCAATTAACTGGTTCAGATCCCTTCATTCTATAGAATGACACGTGGTGGAGATACGCGGGCCTTTTCATTTTTTTTCACAGAAAATGAAAAGAGTTGCAGTTCATTTTTAACCAGTTTAAATTCAACCCCACCCCTAATTTTGACACGTAGTGGAGTGCTAGTTCATTACCCACCCCTAACATTTTGATCATTTGTTTAGTTTTTGGTATAGTCTTGCCAAAATTAATTTTGAAAATACATAGGGTTTAAAGCTTTTGCATTTATGGGGGGAGAAGAATTTACTAGTGCCATGATAGATGTCGAGCTTTCACCTTGCTGATGAACTCGACGAAACTTTAGATCAATTATTAGATATAGCACGAGGGACTACAAGTTTTCATTTAGATGTCAGCGGCCCAGCTGCAAGTTCCACCCCCAAGTTTAAACGTAGCCCAATTTTAACTAGACGCCTTCAGCGAGAATTATTGGAAAAACAGAAATGTGAACCACAATTAGAGCTACAAGATCAGGATTTTAGAGATTTAGACCAAACACAATTCGCAACAATGGCTCAGTCGCAGTTTGTTCCCCCAACTATTTTGGAGGGTATCCCATTTCAGGGGATAGCCGGGGAGGACGTTTCAAAATTTTTAGATAAAGTGGATAGCCTTGCCATATTAAATGGATGGAATAATGCCCGTAAACAGGAATTATTTCCAGCCCTTCTGGCCGGGCCAGCATTACGATGGTACCAGACCTGGAAAGATGGTACAGAAAATCAGGAAGTTACTTATGAGGAGATACAGAAGAAATTTAAAGACGAATTTACAGGGTCCTTGGATCAACTCCAGATCGAGGAGCAAATTCGATATAGATTACACAAAGAAACTGAGCCAGTTACGAATTATGTTCGGGACAAACAATTACTTCTACTCAAGGCAGACCCTAAAATGAGTATTCAACAACAGATCAAACAGATCATATTGGGTTTACAGGTGGATTACATGAAAGATATCCACCATAAAGAGTATGAGTCCGTGCATGGGTTGCTTAAAGATTTAAAATCCTTTGAGAAACTCCAATTTTTGATGAGACAGCGCAAGCTGAAGGAATTGAGGTACGAAGATCAAAGAGAGAGTTTATTCTCTCCTTTGCATAATCCATCAGCACTTTCGCAACAGCAGCAGATTTTACTGCAGAGTAACAATCTGGCTACTGCTGAGTCAGCGCAAGCGCGACCCACTTCAGACATTGAGGCAAAATTTAAAGCATTGCAAAAGGAGGTTGAGCAACTAAAATTATTTAACAATCCTCACAATACCAAAGCTCAAGTCCAGGCTCAGGAAACTGGTCTGGAAGCGAGATTAGCCAGTCTCACTTTGAGATTGGATAGCATGGAGGATCAAAAACAGAACCCTGGCACCGACTCATCTACTCCAAAACATTTTAGAGAACATTATAATAAGGATAATTATCAGTCAAGTAATAATTATAGAGGCTCCTATCGGGGTAATAATAATAGACGACAATTCAATAGGGGGTACAGGAATGGACGTAATAATAATGGCAACAACTCAGATCGCAATAGGCGATATGGAAATTCCCAACAATGGCGAGGACGTGGAAACTTCCGTGGCCAGAACTCGCGGGGTTCCTCGTCGTCAGCAGGGCGAGACCAGGAAAACAGGGAAGAGCAACGGGGGAGACCACGCTGCTCAATCTGTAATTACCCTAATCACACAGCAGCCACTTGTTTTCAGAACACGGAGGCTTTAAACGAACAGTGACTGCCCATAGAAGAGACGTATGTGCAGATTTCGTTGGCAAACAGATATCAGTCTCTACTTTCCCCTATGAGGAACTAATTTATATTAACGCAGTATTAGGGGGACAACGCCAGAGGTTTCTCGTGGATTCCGGAAGCCAAGTATCCGTCACCAGTGATCGAGGCATTCCTTCAACCGCCAAACGATTTAAAATTCATACGGCCATAAGGGGAGTAGCAAAAGAACAAATTGAAATTAAAGAGATTGTCCTATTAACTTTTGCAATAAACGGCCGCAATTTTACCCATCCTTTTCGGATGATTCCAAATTTTGAACATGGGACAATCCTAGGAAATGATTTTTTAAGAGGTCATAAAGCAAATTTGGATTTTGATCAAAATCGACTCACATTGAGGAGATTTGGTACTCCTCCGCGAAACCAGTTAAGGACGGAACACCGAAAGACCTTTGACGTTTCCATAAAAGTTGCTAGTCTGATCAGGGATTTATATGTGCCGGAATTTGTAACTTCTAGACAAATTAGAGTTAAACCTAGATCTCATTTGTGTATTCCTGTCAAATTGACAAATTCTAGTAATCAAAACTTAACTTATTTGGAACCAGATTTACAGTTTCAAATGGACACAGGCTTAATGGTGCCTCGAGCCATTGTAAATCCGGAGTCTTTTTTAATTTGGATTACTAATCCAAATTCTTACAAAATTAAAATTAGGAAAGGGGCACGCTTAGGTACCGCAGAGGCATGGCAAAATCCAGTACCAGCTTCGCGTCATATTGCAGACGACGAAGGACCTAACGTTATGGTGACCAAGGAGACTGGCACCGTGACAAAACCAGTGCACGATATTACTAAATTTGACATAAATCCAGCATTAGAACCCGATCAGAAATTGCAACTTAGACAATTATTAGAGCAGTATGTAGATGTATTTTCTTGGTCTGAGCAAGACATTGGTTGCGCCACTAATTATACGCATCGTATAAAGTTAAAGGACGATTCGGAATTTCACGTCCCAGCCTACCCTATACCAGTTCACCTGCGTAAGGAAATTAACCAGCAAATTGACAACTTGCTAGAAGCAGGGGTCATTAGTCCTACGACATCACCATACAATTCACCAGTTTTTCTTGTCAAGAAGAAATCAGGAGCTTATCGCATGGTGCAGGATTTCCGATTACTAAATGCTAGGTCTGTTTTCGATGCAGTTTCTATAGGAAACATCTCAGAGATATTGCACAATATGGCCGGTAAGAGCTACTACTGTAGTGCCGATTTGAAACAAGGATTTTTTCAAATACCATTAGAAGAACAATCGAAAAAGTACACTGCCTTTACTATACCAGCCAGGGGACAATTTGCGATGAACTTTACACCTATGGGACATGTAACTTCTCCCGCGGCAATGACCCGATGTGTTCAGCTCGCTACAGCGGGGATGAACGACAATAATTTCGCCTTTTATATCGATGACATGTTTGTTTTTGCCAATACATTTAAGGATATGTTGGTCAATTTAGAGAAAATGTTTCAATGTTTACGATCTGCCGGATTGAAATTGGCTGTACCTAAATGTTCATTTGGATATTATGAGACAATTGCCTTGGGCCACAATGTGGGCAAATATGGCTATCGTATAAGTGATAGAATACTGTCATCCATTAAGAATTATAAGGTTCCCACCACCACGAAGAAGGTAAAAATGTTTTTAGGTCTTTGCAGCTACGTGAGGAAATATGTCAAGAATTTTTCTGATATTGCATCACCATTACAGGGTTTAATTCGTAAGGGCAAGAAATTTACATGGGGTCCTGAACAACAATCGGCATTTGAGAAATTAAAGGAAGCTCTAATTACTGCACCTGTTTTGTTACCGTACGATCCAGCGAAGCACACCAAAGTTTTCACCGATGCTTCATCTCATGCGGTCAGTGGCGTATTAATGCAGCCCAATGCAGAAGGAGAGTACTTGCCATGTGCGTACTGCAGTAGAACGTTGACCGACACTGAAAAAAGATTGAGTGTTATTGAGCAAGAATTAACAGCAATTTTATATGCTTTCAAATCATTTAGATTTTATCTTGTTGGCCGCCATTTTGATTTATATACGGACAACAAAGCAATTACGTACATTAGGACATCCCGTAATTTGAGCTCAAAGCTTCTTCGATGGAGTAACCTTTTGGAGGATTTTTCATTTACACCGATCCATGTTAAAACTACGGAGAATATCGCCGATCCCCTCAGCAGAGAATGTGGAGACAACATAGAGGATGGCAACACTGAAGAGGACATTCCCGAACCCAGGACACTTACTTTATTTGATGCAAGCACAGATGTCGCGGAACATCAGAGACAGGATTCATTTTTTGGCCCAATTATTAAAGTTTTGGAGGACCCAGACAGGGACGATGGAACATTACCTTTACACATCCAGAGGCAGGTCTATCATCATGTGTTGGAAGATGGATTATTATATAGACAGCAGAAATTAGGCGCTACTACCAAGAAATTATTATGCATTCCGATGACATTACGTGATTCTGTCGTTGAGACACACCACGCTTCACCCATAGGAGGTTCTCATCTTGGGTTTACCAAGTGTTACAATGTGGCCTTACCAAGAATTTATTTTCCAAATATGAAGTTGTTTATACAGAGGAAAATTAGGGAATGTATAACATGCCAGCAGAATAAACGCCGTCCAGGTCTACCAGCAGGGGAACTGTGCACTTTTCCCGCACAGAAGCCATTTCAGCGGATTTGCCTGGACTTTTCAGGTCCATATCCTCCTTCATCCAATCTTCGTCATCGATACATAATCGCTGCTACAGATTTTGGGACGCGCTATTTAATAGCCAAACCAGTTGCAGATTGCACGGCCAGTACAGCAGCAGAATTTGTGTATGAAGAGATAGTGTTACGCTACGGAGTCCCACAGGATATTTACACGGATCGCGGATCAGCATTTAAATCTAAGCTTTTCCAGGAACTTGGCACTAAATTGGGAATCACCATCAAGTTTTCACCAGTCGGTCTTCATAATTCTATAGGCCTTTCGGAACGCAACCACGGCGTACTGCAGAGTATAATGAAGTGCTATGTCAACTCAAAACATACAGATTGGGTCCAATATTTACAGCCAAGTGTATTTAGTTACAATACTACCAGGAATCAGAATTTGCGGTATAGCCCATTCTTTTTAGTACATGGATTCCAACCCACTTTGCCCTGGGAGCTTGCATTACACACACCAAGCTGTGAAAATGTGGAAAATGATGTACGGTTCCGAGTATTGGAGAAAGCAAGAACCAATGCTACGGATAACTTAGCAAAACGACATGTTGAAGTGAAGAAATATTATGATCAGAAGAGGAAACAGATCAAGTTTCAACCAGGCGATCAAGTATTAATTTTTGACAGCACCCAGAAAATTGGAACCGCACGGTGCTTTTCAGGTATTTATAAAGGCCCAGCCACAGTCATTCGAGAAGAGAATCCGAATACATACCTGGTGGAATTCCAAAACAAGCGCGGAAAGACATTAGTGGACTCTATTGCCGTCCAGAGACTCAAAAAATATTATGCGCCTGATGACGGTGAAGGCGAAGAGAATTTGGCAGTTGAAGATGAAGATCGTCAAGAAGACAACGCGGACTCACGCACGGATAATGGTCACTAAAATTGAAAATTCATATAAGTAACAGGTTTAACATTTTAATTTCACTTGCATTACATAATAATAATAATAATTTATCATAGAATAGCACTAATAATATTAAAGATTAAAAGCAGACTTATTATTTAATAATGTGCTTTAGGCACAAAAGTTTTTTGCAGTATGTAATAATACTAGCTCAGCGGATATATCACTAGGATTTTATAGTTACTCTTCAGAAGAAGGTATATGTTTATATTAGCAAAGTTTATTTTAAGCGCCAGTTATGAGAATATTTATATTATATGAATATGTAGACGTCGACGTCAAGATTTTATTGCGCTCCACTAACAAGTATTTTCCTTCGGATATTGGATTGCAACCGATAATCCTGGAAATCCATTCTGCCATCGCAGAATGATAATGATTAAACCACAACGGTTTTAGTTTAAAGCTTTGCCACAATAATATGCTAAGCATATTTTAGAATGAGTAGAGAGAATTAAAGATTCTTCAAGTTTTAGTGATGTTAGTATTTTAATGCAATTAAAGATCGCATAAATAATAATTATCATTTTATTTCAGGTAGTCAGGAGTAAATCAGACTCAATTTTTCCTTACCTTGTACCTTAGTACGGTTCAATTCATTTTAAGTATTTAAACATAACACCTGAAATTAAAATAGGATAAGTTTGCAGTGAAATTTAAAATAAGATAAGTTAACCAGTGCTAATAAATTTAGAGAATAAATAAATTATATTAAATAAATAAATCACGCAGATAATTTGAGCCTAGAGTCAGAAATAATTAAAAGTTGAGTTAATATATCTACTACTTAGACTAGGCAAGCTTAAAGTACGTATTAGCTTTGAAGAACTGTTTGTTTTGATTGCCTAAGCAACATGAAAATCATTGCGATTTTAGTTATTTTAAACGGATTTCTTCCATACGTAAAAGCTTCTAATTTTATTTATCTGTTGAACAAGTCTTTGACTATCCTTATAATATAATTACTATTTTATTATTAACAACATTTATTATTAGTATTTTTATAATTTTCATAATCTGTTATTTTCAATGTCAACGCAAGAAATCTATTACTTACGACCATGAGTGTACCAACGAATTACCGTTAAGCAAACTTAATAATGATTCACCGCCCAGTGACCAGATTTACGACGATGTTGCACCGATTGTTGAAGTGGTACCATTAAAAACGAGTCACCCGCCAATTCCCCCACCCCTTTTTCAGTCCATTATTATTCAACCTAGGGTACAAGCAGAAGTTCAAGATTTATCCAGAAATAGTTTAGTCACTAAAGACGACAGTATAGATTTGCCGAAGACTATTTTATCCGTTAAAGATAGAGTTCAGAAATTTGCCGTAAGCAAGGGTCCTAATTTTGTTCAAAACAGTCGCAAAATGGAAAGTGAATTGCCTATTTCACACTGTGTTCAGCCAGTTGTAAAAGTTAAAGAGTCATTTGCGAATCAGTCACCCGTAAAAGTCGAGAAAGTTTCAAGTGTTACTTTAAAGGCAGAAAGTAAGCCAAATTCTCAGGTTTCCGAACCTGTTGTATCTTTCATAGACCATATTTTCTACGACCTCATGTTCGACTAGAATTTTATATTTATTACGATTCAAATTTTAAGTATAATTCATTTTTTACGTTTGATTGTACCTTATGCAAGGTTTATTGGTCATTTAGTTTGCTAACAGCTTCCCAACTGTTGTTTTTACGAGCACGGAAGTGTTCAAGTAACACACTGTCGTAAGCGCAACGAAGTTTTCTCTCTTTCCATCCACTTTATTACGTCATTTCAAAGTCCTTGACTTTATTTCGAACTCCCGCAGCGCTTACTAGACTTTGTTCGTAGTAAGTTAAAGTTTTGTAAACAGTTACGCGTCATTCCAGGTATCAACGAATCCTGGCGTTGCATTTTCCTTCTCCGTTCCTATGCCCGCTGCTCGAAGCAGTAACCTTTTCCCCTCCACCTCTCCGACGACACCCGAACGTACCCGAAGTCGGCAAGCACGGCAGCGAATTTGCCAGAGCTCTTGTTATCGCCATAGAGAAATTTTCAGTTGCGTCCAGCGACCACAAATGCAACCTTGCACAATTTAGAATGTCTGGTATCAGCGAATTCCTTTTCCGCACTCAAGCTCTCTTCCGAGTACTTTGAACACGCTGGAAGTCAGAAAACACTTACCATAAGCTTTGCATATTTTTTTTGCATTAGTGGCGTTCGTTCAGTAAAATTTTAGGGAATCAGTTTAGTTACGCATATAGCCATCAGAATTTGATTTTTACGATAGAAGTTCATGTAAACAATGTTAGGGATATTTTGTTCTATATAGATAAATTTTTTCGTAAAACGTCGCATTTATGCACTTCAGGTTAATCACGACCAATAATTTTCAAAGGAACAACAAGACGAATATTTTTGCGTTTTTTCTCGCAAAATTTTCCCGTTTTTCATAGAGATATTTATAGTAAGTAATTTTTTGGGAATTCGACGCATTTTTTCATTAAAATCAGGATAAAGTCAAACAAAATTTTGATAAAATCAGGGAAAAGAGGCAGATTTTTCTTAATTTAATAAATTTGTTCAGTGCAGGACTTTCTGTTTTCAATACTATGTCAGTTCATCATTTATCCCAATCAGTTAAAACTTTAGCAGCCAATCAACATCATATAATTCAGGAAGTACAGAATATGAAACAGAGTCAAGTAAAAATGGTGAACATTGTTAATGGGATTTTGGTAGTTTTAAAGCAATCAGTTTTGCATTTAAAGGAAGAATTATTAGCTAAATTTTGTTATGATTATAATGAAGAGAGACATATAGTTGCCTTATTGCACGCCTCTGAGATGATTGAGCGTTTAGATTTTATAATTATGGAAATAGCCTCGGGAAAATTATCTTATCACATTTTAACTCCTAATTGGCTTCGTACATTCATTCAGCATCATCCCGATTTTAAAGATTCACTTTATAAAACAGACATAGGATTATTTTATTCATTGACCAAAGTATATTTGATTAATTATGAACCCAGTAGTAGATCATTTCATTTACTTCTAGAGACACCTTTAGTACAGATGAATGACATCGCTCCTATTTTTCGAGCAGTTAACTTAGGCATTTTGCATAACAATTCATGGTCTCGCATTCGAATCCCAGAGTTAACCTACAGTATGCAACATAAGGGAAGTCCACGATTAGTGCAAATTGTTGAGAGTGCATGCGAGCTTAAAAACTTTTTTTATCTCTGCTCGCATAGTGAAGTTACCATCGATAGAGATGTACAGTGTTTGGAAGATTTACTTTTACACAATAGGTCAGTTTCTTGTAAGTTTGAAGTGAAATCTATTACTGACAATAAATCATTTCAGTTCATTAGGACACGCAATGGTATTTTAATATCAGGTTCAGGTCAATTTATTGTTATTCAGAATTTGAATAATAATTTGAATACGCACAGATCAATTCAGCTTAACGAAGGGGAATCTCTATTTTTTAATTATCAGGATTTTTCACGGATTATTATGGATCAACAAATTTTACACACAAGAATTTTAGCCTTCGAACAAGTCAAAATGCAGGAAATTGAGTTATTACTTAATATTCCCAAGAATTTATCTGATTTCACTATTCCCCAATGGACTTCGCTTGAACTTGCTTTAAAACAACTTAATCAATCAATTCGTAAGAACATTTCATTTCAGGAATTAATTCTAAACCCTTTGCCTATGTCTATATTAGTTTTTGTTATTTGGAATGTGTTATTAACCGCAACCGTAGGATATTATTTTTATAAGCATCATCAGCTTGTGAAACAGATTAATTCAGAGCAGCACAGTAATAATTAATAGGTTAAGGCAACACATTAATCATGGACATTCATATTTTAATTACGGTTGGATATTTTATTTAAATTTTCCTTATTTATTTTCAAAGAGTTATGGCAATTATTTTATTTATTTATTTTAATCATATTTTATTTTGATGAGACAATTTAATTTGATTTTAAGAAAAGGCAGTGGAAATTAGTTGGTTTTGTGTACATGCATACTTGAATTATATATACCCATCCTATTGCAATTTCCTTTCTTTGTCATAATTTTTCCTTTTAACCTAACCTGTCTATACGGAGCACCATGGACAAGCAATGCCTACACCATCCATGGGCATTTTTCATGACGGACATCCGCAGGCAGTCTATTATTAGCAGGCAGAAAGACTGAGTACCATTCTACGAGGGAGACATGCAGACATTTTAAGCACTATTTCAAGAAGAGAATCGTCACCACCAATTTGAGGGAGACATGCAGACATTTCTAATTACTACACGGAGACTACCTTTTACAGGAAGGATGTAATCAACCATACATTTCCCAGTATAGCGGACTATACATTATCAACAACACCTAGTGATGGAGCTAGATAAATTTCCCTCCACACTGCAGTTCGAACAACAATTTTTCCCTATCTCCCAAGTTCTACGGGTAATTTACTACATTTTTACATTGCCCAATGCAGTCAAGACGACAAGCAATCCAGAAAGAAGAGGAAGCAGAGAAAACATACATTCTACAAACAGCAGTTCTGGTCACAAACAATAATTACAGAATTGTGTTACAGTGTTTCTACACATACACATGCGAGCTCCTATCATGTGTATCTATTTGGTTATTTAACATGCATTATGGGAAACAATACTTTTCCATAGCCCTTAGATACATTTTTTAGTTTTGTGTCATGCATAAGAACTAGTTTTATATGCATGCAAGTGTACATCATACTACAAGGAAGCGACACGCACCAGTGGTGTCAAGTGACCAGTGTTCGCATCAATTAGTGCATAATTTTTTTTACGATGAAATTTTGCACTTCGAATAATAAATGGACATGCAAGCAATACAAATAACATAATTATAGCACTTTCGAACATTTTAGAAAGCATGCTTTAGTGACAATATTTTATGCATATGTTTATAGCATGCAGTTATTATTGTGATATATTTTTTCTTTCTTCTCACCAACATGGAATGTTAAAAGCGACACATTTGTTCGCAGAACTTTTTTTATATTTATAACTTAAGCACATAGTTTTGTCACTTGGAAGATTATTAATTTTGTGTGCAGTCATACAAAGGTATTCACCACGCCATAGTTGTGTATACAGTGTACAGTTTAAACGTAGAAAAGAAAATTGAACGCTATACTTAAGTTTTACCAGCGACAGTTTTCAGTGTAACTCACTATATGCATTTGAATATTGTATAATAATACATTGGAATGTGCAACACAGCCATGCAAGTTTATATATTTGGCGATGTTAGGAGTGCAGTGCTACGTCGTTCGTAAAACTTACGCATTTTGATATAATCAGGCTTTCACACGGACAAAACAGTGAGATGTGACAATGTTTTACATGCTTACTTACGTGTACTTATTTGTGCACCTTTTCAAGGTATTTTTTAGTTTGAAGAGTTTATATCGAGCGGCAATATAAACAAACATTGTGAATTCCGTTCCATCTTGCAAGACGTTCCCTCCAGCCGTTAGCTTCGCGGAACACACAGAGTCGTTACCGCGTGGCGAGGCATCACAGACTCTTGACTCGGAGCAAATGGATGAGCAATTATACATAATAAACAGTACGTACGCACAAAATGTGGTACATTAAGAGTTTTTCGCTTAACGACACGAACTTTTGTGATTTCTAGTCCTATAATAGTATATATTATTGTTTTTTACATCGTATAAACATACGAATTTGTTAGTATTAAGGGTATTATTCATTATAGAGTTTAGGGAATAAAATTTTTTTTCTTTCCTTCAGGCTACGGCAAACAAGGGAAGGTATGTTTTGGTGGATTTTCTTTTGTATATTTGGGTTTTTTTAAGAAAATATATGGAATTGGCGAACCTGAGTCATGTCAAGCTTTGCGATTTGACCTTTAAATTTTCAAAGAAGAAAATTTTTCCTAGAGGGCGCGAACGTATCAATCCCTAAGATTGTATGTTTATTTTTAAGTCTCTCTGAACGCTTCATGTTGACCAGGGCATTCACTTGTTTTCTCAGCTGTCTCAAGCCTCTTAGGCATGTTTACAATGCATTGTGTTGTGCCATGCAAACCTCCTGAGTATTCAGGAAGCAGGTAATACTTCTGGGTTTGGTGTCAGCGGTTTGCATGGTAGCAATTATAATAAACACGATTCGGCGATTCGGCATCGAGGAAGAGCTCGATGGCCAGGGAATATAGAGGTGAGAAAAGCTGGGAAGTGACTGGACTTTGGGAATTGAGTTGGTAGAGAGAGGAGGTCAGCAAGACAGGAGGTCGATAGTGGAAGCACGCTTTGGTCAACAAGTTAGAAGCATACAGAGGACTTCGCTATTTTCATTCAGCTCAGAGATTTCAGTTAGACAGGTAATTATCCTACACCCAGCCATGATACAGGTTCAACGGTTCACAAAATCCAACGAGTTGCCATTGTCTTTTCAGTAGTTTAATTCCTTTTGTGTAATTTGTACCTTTCGCATGCCAAGCAATAACTCGTCATGTCAATGACGAGTGGTCTCATCAAGAGGATGAATGATGAGTAGTTTACATCACCCCATCAATTAACTGGTTCAGATCCCTTCATTCTATAGAATGACACGTATTAACAAATGAAAATTATATTAAAGAGGAAATTAAAAGTAGGCTTAATTCAGGAAATGCACGTTACTTCTCTCTTCATAAACTTTTGTCCTCTCGTTTAATATCTAAGAAAATAAAAGTTAAAATATACAAAACAGTAATTTTGCCTGTAGTATTATATGGGTGTGAAACTTGGTCCCTTACATTGAAAGAGGACAATGGGAGAGGAAAGAGGAGTTTACAGGATTCTTGTTGGGGAACCTGATGGTAAGAGATCTGTAGGAAGGCCAGACAACGTTGAGATAGACCTAAAGGAAATCGGTAGGGATGGAAAAGAGTATATAGATCTTGCTCAAGATAGGAACGGATGGAAGACCTGTGTTGCAGCAGCCATGAATCTTCTGGTTTAAGAAGGATAGAGAGTTCGTTAGTTAGTTAGTTAGTTAGTTAGTTAGTTAGTCTACTAAAAAGAGTAAACTATCCTTCCCCTAATTTTGGCACTAAATCGCTACTACTGGTTAGAACATTTCACTCCGTTAATTTTTCATTAGACTCTTACTCGTGAATGCAATTTGGATGTAGTCTGAAGGCTACAATTGTGATGTAGTGGCCTATTCATAATTTCATTTATGTGTAGACTTAAGTTCTAAAAATAGCATAATGGGATTCATATATGCTATTTTAACATACCTTGTATGTTTCAGGGAAATGTTTTAGACGAAGATTAAATTTCAGTGGCTTTGATATTTTCATCCAGTATTTTTGAGAATAATGAATATCAGATAATTATTTCTCGCTCAATCTCAACTCCTTGTTAATCTGCAGGCTAGGAATCTTGGAGTTGCAATTAGAAATAAGAATATTATTAAGAATATTTTAAACATAACAATTTGTACACATGTCACAGTTCCTTCCCCTTGCAAGTGCTTATTTCCTTCCAAAACCATCCTTTTAAGACGGCA